>NW_027105306.1:514809-542480 GCF_000696795.3 Halyomorpha halys
AAGTTTAGCTAAAAAGTAAATATAAAAAAGATGAAAAAAAAATTAAAATAAAGAAGGAGATAAAAAAAATAAATAAAACGAAAGTATAAAAAAAAAAAAATTATGTACTACTATTATGTTGTGTATATATATATAGTAGTAAAATTTAAGGTAAGTCTTGTTTGAAGATATTAAAAAGAAGTATACAATGTAAAAGAAAAATCATTTTTGACAGCCACTCGAACCGTCTTCCTAAATTTAATTATATACCATAAAATAATAATCATTCAATGATGATACAAAATTCTCACTTTTCAATGTTTTCAAGTTTGTTAGTAATTATTCAGGCAACCGCAAAACCGAGCTTAGCTAGTGCATATTAATTAGACTTATAAATATATATTTTGCTGCTTTTAAACATATATTTTGCATTGAAACATTTTGGAAGTAAATATGTATTATCAAAGAAATTTCAGGTATTTATACAATCTACAATCACATTGATCATTTTCGCCATGTACCTAACAATTATAACCTTTATCAATTGCTGAAGATAAGTATTTAAATAAAAAAAAAAAATCACTATAATAATTTAATTTGGAAATTAAAAAAATCTAGCGAAACGACTGAAATACAATTATAAATGTGTACGAATTACTTTAATTATATACTCATGTTTGACAAAGTATATAAAAAATTTATAGAATGAACTTCATTCCAGTAATATTAGTTTATATTACTAATATATAATACTTTGTACACTTGTCATTTTTATATTTATTACTTTTATTTAAATGTACTTTTTTTATACATGTGTATTGTGTATTTTTTTTAGTTTTTAATGAAATATAATTATGTATGACCATATAGGATTTTTTGTGTATATATATTTTTTCTATATTTAGTATTTTTACTATTTATTATACTGAGAGAGAACTAGATTAGATATATTTTATATAATAGAATGGCAAAAAAAAAAAATATATAAAAAAGATGAAAAAAAAATTAAAATAATGAAAAAGATGAAAAAAAAATTAAAATAAAGAAAAAGATAAAAAAATAAAACTACAAGTATAAAAAAAAAATATGTACTGCTATTATGTTTTTTCATATTTACTGACTATGTCTATTCAATATAATAATACTAAGCAATCGTGCAACTAGTCTTAGTATGCTGTGTAGTGTGCTCAGTAAATTGCAATTTAATCACACCGATGATTTTTTTTTTACTAAATTAAATTAGTTTTATTACAAAAATAAATTGTTATATATTTTTAAACTTTATTCTTTAATTATTTTTTTACTTTTCCAATTCTTCGTTAAGTAGACTTTTCGAGTTAAAACTACCTCATCTTCAACTTTATCATCCTCTTACATTACTAGATAGTCCAGATTCAGACTTGTGGGGGAAAACATACATTAAAGATGATAACGTTATGCAAATTATTACGTTAGATAAACGGTATGTGGATATAAAAAAATATTTAGGCAGGATAAAATGGTGGTTGAAGTTGTGGATGGAAAAAAAACATGTAGGAAGAAAAAAATGAGCTAGTTTTAAATCGAAAAGTCTGCTTATTGAAGAATTGGAGAAGTAAAAAAATAATTGTATCTGTCCTTGAAATAATTAACAGTATTGTTTCAAATTATGGAGAAGATGGTCAGGGTTGCGGTCAAAAAGGGAAACAAAAATAGTTAACAACTATTTATTTTCTGACATTTCGCCCCACCACCTTCGCCATAATTTAATCTCATTTTTCTTCTAATTTCTTTAGATTTAGTGAGATAAGTATCTAACTTGTACTCTAATATATAACCTCTGTGAGGGATGATTTCATGAACTGAGTCATATATTATAAATTGAAATTAATAGTATGTTTCTAGGGAGGGGGGGTAGTATCCAAAATTTTGTAACATAATTACTCTAGAATAGGCTTTTGAAACGTATGATTTATTGTGGTTAATGCGATATTTCATACTTTAATATAATGACCCACTGTCATGTTTTTATTTGAGGGAAATTATATTCTTACCTATCCTCAAATTAATTAAAACATACTTAACCATCAAATGAATTAACGTATTATTTTTTTTAATTTTCTTTTTTCACTATAAGCTTCTTGCGTTCAAATTACCACCTTAAATATCCCGACTCTCATTGGCCGGCGTTTAGAAATCATAAATTGCTTATAAAGTCTTGGGAAAGGGTTTTTTCCTCAACTGTTATCCCGGTCAAGGATTATGAGTTCGCTAGAAATAAAAAAATGGAATGGATCTAACAAAGCGTTAAAGGTTGTCTTCTATCAAATGGCCTAATGGATCATTATCTTTAATTATTACTTTAGTAAAACTGCATTATATAATGTATTTGATTATGGAATTATAATATAAAATATATTTCATTGATAAAATTATAATATGAAATATGTTTCATTCTTTTATGTTTTTAGCACGTTATCCCGTTTGCGTACGTGGTTCTTCAACTTCCGGTGAATTGCTAATTATTCAGGGCTAGTAATTTCTTAAAAATCTATTTTCTGATAAAAATAAATTTTGTAAAACTGCTATGTGAAAACCTTTCTCTCTAAAATATTCACTTGTTTTGTAAATCTATGAATGCATGAATAATGTATGTACTCGGATCTATCATTGCGTTTTTATTTAAATATATGCTGTAAATATACAAGTCATTTATTTTATATATTTTATTACTGTTATTGCTATTTAGTTTTATAGAAAAATAATATATAAAAAACCTGTGTAAGGTATGATTTAATTATTAGTTATTTTAAAAAAATTAATAAGTAACCAATTAGTTTAAAATAAAAGAAAGAAGAAAATTCAACTGCACTGATTAAATTAATTTACCATTTTTAAACTAATATTTATATGGGCTTAGTATATATTAATAAATACTATATAAATAAATTTAACTGAGCTTATTATCAGTTACATTTTATATACCTTATTATAAACTCAGTTAAATAACAGTTATTTTTTATTAGAGTAGGATATTTGAAACCTTAATTAAGAGCTTAAGAGAAACAAATGGTTCTTTGACTTTATGGGCCTTGCAAATAATAATTTTCTTTTTTTAATTAAAAATCTCTGTAAAATGTATCTCATCATAAACCAGTTTAATATTTTTTTTAAAAACCCATATGAGATAGCACATATTTCTGCAGTAGAAATAAGTCGCTTTGTAACTCTCTTTGTACAAATAAGATAAATATAGGTAAAAATGTGTTTTATAGCTACCAAATTCCTAATTGGTGGTGTTGATATTTTTTCTTTATCTAACGTTTTATATATTATATTTTGTTTATTTTTATTTGTGCATAGTGTGAGTGGATACATTGCTGAATTGTCTTTGATTGCTGCAGGTAGTAATAATATGTAATTGTAGGAGTTGTCACACATTAGATAGATATATAATGAAAAAGAATTTTTTTAAAATCTTCATAAAAATTAAAAAAGTTTTGTTGAAAATGCAGCCATATTTAAAATAACAAAAGTTTATTTTTTCTGGAAATAGAAATACTAAATATCAAGCGTTAAATTTAGTTGAACTTGACTTTCTGGAATTTTTAAAAATTAGACTGTGACGATGCTCCGATGATCAAAGATTGATGTATTACAAAAGTATTTTTGATGTTTAGAAATGATTCAAAATATATTTGAAACATGATAATCTTTACTATTTATTAATATATAATCTTTACTATTTCTTGAGACAGGCAATTGTTTAAATAAATTGGTTAGTATTCAGGTTAAGTCTCAACACTCCTAATTATTTGTTTAACAAGTTAACAGTCGAACGTTTCGGCCAATATTAAGTATAAATTTACACCTTACATACAAGTATTTAAAACCATCTTGTAGTCTATTCTGAACAGGTCATTAATATCAGTCAAATGACGCGATTTAGTCACAATTACACTAATTTTTAATTATAGATCAACATAGCACTATCACTTTCTTATCAACTATAATTAATTTATGTAAACATGATATTTAGTTTTTTCAGTTTTCTAAGTTTCTACAATTTTTTTTTCGGACAAAGTGATAATAAATTTTATTCCTAACACACTGCATACTGTCACCATATGATCACTGCCTTTTGAGTTATATATTATAACACATTTAAATATTTTCTTTAATAGCCAACAAGTAATGCAAAAATAATTCTTACTTTAAGTACGTTGATTGAAGTATATGTATTTTAATTAACAACTTTTTATAGGTTTATATGCTCTAAATTAATCAGTTATTTTACGACTCATTTGATAGTTATCAGAGAGAATATCCTTGACTCTGTAACCCAGGAACTGGTAAAGGTTAACTGATTCCCACTTCGAAGTTACTGGGTTGATATTGCAATGGTGCGATCCTTATCTTCCTTGCTCACTTTAACTCTAAACTTTCCCCCTATATTACTATAATCTTTATTTAGTAACATTTTGATGGAGGCATTCTACTTTAATAATACACAATTACTTAAAGGTCCTAATTGCTTTGAAATATTTTACAACTTGACTATGAAATTTGGTGTCCTCTACAATTAATTTTCTTCTTCATTCCCTGTGCAATTCACATTCCATTGATAAGTGTTTAATTTAGTTGTCAACTATAACTAGCAATGGGTAAGTTTTGGTGAAACCTTATAAGAGTTTTCTTTCCATTTGGTTCCTATGCGTCATTAGGAGCCAGATCCTCATTAATGGGTCACATTATTTATTTGTTAATAGAAGGAAAACGGTTCGGGGGCGGTCAAAGAAAAACTCAAACATTAATTAAACTGTTTATATTGAGCCAACCTTTCGCCCAACGTTGCAGGGCTTCATCAAGGCTAAGAAAGTTACAAACACCTAAATGATGTAAACATAAAAGAAAATAATAAATGAAAAATAAAAAAGATGTATTGTGACACGTATTTTTTTTTTTAATATTTATTTATTGTTAGTTACAACTGTGCATTATAATACATTTAGTAAATCTGATCTAAGTTAAATTGGAGTGTTACAGGCGTGTAGAGAAACCCATTGGTAGCACTCTAATGACATTTTACATTAGCTGGTCTCGTGGCCATCTTCTTTTCAGGCGCCTCGGAGGATTGTCAGGAATGGAAGAGGATGCAAGGTTAGAAACTAGGGGGTTTGAGTGGTTAGAGAGTTTATAATGGAAGGAGTGATATCTGGTTCGGGCTAGATCGGTTTTATAGGGAACATTAAGTTCTTTATGTATGATTTTATTTTTGAAAAACTAAGGAGCATTGAGGATTTTACGAAGGATTTAGGATTGTAAGGAATTCGAAGGTTTAGTGTAGCCCCAAAGCTCAACTCCATATGTCCAGATTGGCCTTATTACAGCAATGTAGATCAGTTACGTAAAAATTAAATAAGAATACTAAAAGCTTATATACAATTAATGAAAACAGAAAAAAATAACTGATTACCGTGTAATATTGTATTTTACTCTCTCAGCGAATCGAAAACTTTAATCCTGAAAAGTAAAAAAAATGTTCGAACTAGGCGACGAGTTGAGAACCCAAAGTACCCATAGTTAAAAAAGAAAAGGAAGCACAATATAACGCACAGTGCAAATGTTTTAACTAAAGACTCCAATTGATGTTGGGCTTACATGAAGCCGGACAAGTTGAATACTTGGAGAACGGCGATTTAAAAAAAAAATATTGTAAAATCTGTGGTGCTTTAACGTTCGAAGGCTAAATTTCTAGATCACAAAATACCTGCTGTCACCAATGTAAAATCAAACTACCACCTCCCATGTGGGGTCTCTATTATATAAAAAAGGTTTTAGTAAACACCACGTAATATTTTATTTTACATATAATGTGGAATAATAAAAATAAGTCGTAAAATAACCGATTATTTTAGAGCACATAAACCTATAAAAAGTGGTTAGTTAAAATATATATACTTAAATTAACGAACCTAATGTTAGAATTATTTTTGCATTACTTGTTGGGTATTAAGAAAAATATTTAGATGTATTATAATATGTAACTCAAAAGACAATGATTATATAATGGCAGTATAAAGTGTCTTAAGATTATAATTTATTATCACTATGTCCGAAGTAGTAGTGCAATAAATTAAATTAAGTTTTTTGTTCATGTTAAGTAGTAGTAGTACCGAAGATACAAAGCATCACTTCATAATAATCTATATTTGTATTATATTTTTTAGTCCCAAAAAATTATTTTTGACCCAATAAGAATCAATTATGCGATAGAATGCTTTTATGATTGTATAAAGATGGCGACGTCATAGTTAGTTTTTTTTTTTATTACTGAAGTAGTTATTCAATTGAAGACTGGGTCATTTGACTTATTGGACTGGATTATTTTTAAGTTTTTAAATTTATTTTATTTTATGAATAATGTAAGATTAAAACTGTTTAAGCACAGCTATAGAAATATTATATTTTTCATTATGTATATAGCTTTAAATAATTTTGGTTTACTGTTTAAACACACGTACATTTTTATTATTGTTATTTATGATATTATATTATAATTAAATATATTTATATTATAGTGAACCATACAATATAATACAGATATATAAATAATCTAGGTCATTATTTTCGAGGACTAATATGCTTTTCAGACTTTTAAATAATTGTCAGTTATGCTATTAGCTTTGTTTATCTATGCAGAGAACTATGAATCGTCAGCATTTACAAAACAAAACATAACATAATTGCACCAAGAATTATTGATATAAAAAATAAGGAGATAATAAAGAACGAAATAAAATAGACATAAAAAATTTTAAAAAAAAAACAGGATAAATACTTAATATATTGTTCTATATTTGGCATTAAAGAGTTTTTTTATTACTGTAAGCCATCTGTCCCTGGCCTGAGTAACCCTACGGTCGCCCACACTCAGCAACGTTTCGTTACGACATTTCGTGAGCGTTCTTCATCACTACATTCTTTCAAGCGTTCTAAGATATTATGCTCACGGACATCGTCTCTTTCTAGCAGTTCAGTGAAAAAAAATCTATAGTAGCTATTATTAGACCATGCAAATGCTTCATTTTCCATGTAATCAAAGTCTACTAAAAGTTACACTTTATAAAAAAGTTGTTTCATACTTAATCGACTTTTCATTATATTTATATACAACTTTAGAAAAATAAATAATCAGTTAGTTATATTCGGAATTTCTGTAAACCAAAAAAATATTAATATAATTTCGATACTTGTTGAAGAAATATCTTAATTGCAGGCGATGTACTATCCCATGTAACGAAGTAAAGCTATCTTTTGTAAGCGATTTTTTACTCGTATACCTATAATTGTTCTAGATCTATCTACTAGCGAATATCTGTTATATGATTTGTTATTCAAAGTTATTCCGTCTTTATTTGAAGTTTAAATTAAAGGCTCTCATTAAATGTTTTAGTAGATTACTAATGTTACTTTTCAGAAAACTAATAATTTTATTAAAATAACAATAAAACAAGCAAGGTTGGCTCAATGGTAAGGTTTAGATTTTATTTATCTACTGATAGGTTACTAAATAAAAGTATTAAATATTATCGTGCATAAGTGTTACTGAATATAAACAATGCAAGTTCTAATGAACCCTTTTACGTATTGATAAAAAAAAATTGAATATTGATAAAAACCTTAATTTTCCCACGGGAAATAATATAGCCCAAAAGTGTTGAATTATGCAATTATTTCTTTATTGAATTTTAATGTCTCCAAAAAAAAAAAAAACTTTACAGCCTGAATTTCAGGCTTTCACTAGGGCTAAAAAAAAAAAAAGAACCATCACTCAGAGAAACATAAAAAAACAGTAGTAAAATGAATTAAGTAGAAAGTAGTTGATTAATAGCAATAGAATTAGATTGTAGTAGATTGATAACAATAGAAGATGAAATATAATATTATTGAAGTAAGAATTATACATTATAAATTATGAAAAAAACAGAAAGTGTTCGAGAAATAAACATAATGCAAGGTGCGAAAAAAAATTTCAAGCAAATGATGAGTGATGAATTTACTTTTTTGTTTTTCCTTTGCCCTGATAAACGTCTGAAATTCAGGTCGAAACGTCGGCACAAATAAATAAGTTTTTGTTTGTTTTTTTTATTTTTGCCGACCGCACCCTCGACCATCTTCTCATGTTAATCTAAGGTCAGCCATTAACACTTCAAAGTATTTTAACTTTAAAATAACTAGTTGCCGAGTGCGTTAACGTTAACAATCACGAATACAGTATAAACAAATAAAACAATTGTCATTTCGTAAACATCGTTATAAATAATAAGTGAAGTTAAGGAAGCCGAAGATTGTATATAATTGTGTATTTATAAAGCAAGTTTATTTATTAATACAATATCAAAGGAATTTTTTATTAGGTTTATTTTTTGCTGTTCAGTCAGAAATAACTTACGCAAATTAAAATCCAAATATTTTAGTTTGTTTACTATTTTTATTACATTTTCTCGAGTAGTCAGTTAAAAATTGTTATAAAATCATAAAACGACCGATAATACGATAATTATATGTATGAAATTGAATCTATAGTACTTAACTATATCTTTTAGTCTACACATTTATATTAATTTATTACTTGAAACCAGCGTGTTTCGGCTTACCTTCGACTATTATCTTGGTTAATATGTTGAAATACATCTTTCTTTTAGAGATGGTTTATTTTAGAATGATCATAAGCCCGGAATTACCTATTTATTCTTTTGTCACAAATTTAATTATCTGAATGTAGACAGAATTTCTGTTGTAATTTGAATATTTTTATCATATAATATATTGTAATTTATGGAATTTTCTAGCATTAAGATTGTAGTTTTGGAACAGTTGTTTCTGGATTAGTCAAATCCAGAATTTTCATCCAAATTGTTGATCCCCTTATGCCATTTTGGATATGAACAATTAAATTACTCTTTAAATTTTTGTCTATTTTTTTTGTTTTAACGAAGTGAAAAACGTTCTTACTTCCAAATCTTTAAAAAAGATTGAATGCACATAACATAACTAATTAAAATGTTAGATATTGAGAAATGAGAATAATTTCACTAATTAATTCTGTTTATTTTTTACACCTTGAATTAATTATAATTTCTATTCTTTCGTAAACCCCTTGATTGCGAAGTTTTTATCCCATTGTATAGCAAAGTTGAAGTTGAGCGAAGCTCTGAGACGAACTCGAGTGAAAGTCTTAACTTGGTTCTGTCTATCTTCGTTGCTCTCGTACACTCACTCACTATCAAATTAGAATATTCAATCGACTAACTTGGCAGAGGTTGAAGGGGGTATTGTACTGTAGTTTTATTCCTATTATTATTTTCCTACTACTATTCAAATTTATTTTACATTATTTCATTTATTATTTTGAACACCAATAGCGTAATTTGTTTCGATTTCAAACTTAAAAGTCATTTAATAAAATTTCTGAAATTATTTTATAAATTAATTCGTACTAAATGTGTTTTCTTGTTTTGAAATGTTTCCATTACTATATTTAAGAAACTCAGTGAGTAGTTGCAATGAGGTATCTGAAAGGAATCATATATTTCAAAAGTAATCGTTAAAATTATTGGAGATTGGAGTTAAATTTTTTCTTTCATTTGATGACATAATTTATTTTTTGTTTTAATTTTTTTCCACTATTAAAATTTGTTTGTAAAAACGTTTATTATTGTTCATACGAATGTGTCTTGTGCTCTTCATTTGTATATTTTTTTTTTTATAAATTTATATATTCATTATGAAATTTATTATAAAATGTATCTATAGATATTTAGGATGCCCGCAATCAGAATTTAGGATTGGGCAACAAGCGTAAATTAATTTAATTATTTTTTTTTTTAGAACTGTTTTAGAAAAACATTTTTGGAATAATTGAAGCTGCTGTAAACAACATTCTAAACCTTTTTGATAAAAGTTTTTTTTTTTTGTTTTATTTCTTTGTGTTTTTTTTATATTTATATATAATAAATATTTAGGATGCCAGCAATCAGAAATTAGGATTGGGTCAATAAGTATATATTAATTTATTTTTTTTTTTTTTTAAGGACTGTTTTAGAAAACATATTAGGAACAACCAAAATTGCTGTAAACAATATTCTAAACCTTTTTGATGAAAAGTTATTTTTTTTATTTTATTTTATTTCTTTATTTTTTTTTTTTGAAGACGGTTTTAGAAAAGCATATTAGGAACAATCGAAATTACTCTAAACAATTTTCTAAACCTTTTGATGAAAAGTTTGTTTTTTTAAATTTTATTTCTTTATTTTTTTTTTTTTTAAAGACGGTTTTAAAAAAACATATTAGGAACAATCGAAATTGCTATAAACAATATTCTAAATCTTTTTGATGAAACAGTTATTTTTTTACTGCAAAAAATTAACAGAAGAATTTATTTGATGATAATATGTTTAACTATAATCATTTCACTGATAAAAATTATGATGAATTGTACCAAATACCTTTTCGTTGTTTTATACTAATTAATTTTTTAAAATATTTGATCAATATACATTTAAGGTTGCTCAATTTTTCTGATTCAGTAATTTTCTATTTCAGACACACTTCGTTACGAGTTTTCTGTCTTACCTATTTTGTATAACAATTGAGGTGCAAAGTTTCAAAACCAGTCAAGTCAATTTTCATTTTTATTTTGTTTTTTAATTAACAATTTCGGTACTAGAATATCTCAATGACTAAGGTTTTCTTTCCAACACAGTTAAATTTGATATGATTTGACTGTTTTGGAAGAAATTCTTATTGTCTCGTGACAGTACCAGATCTTTTAATAAAAAATTAAAATTTGAAAACGGCTTGTTTTGGAATTTTACGCTTCAATTATGATCACTTTTTTAACGTTTGAGGACATTTTGTGCGCTTTGCTACGACTGCCGTTTAACTTCTGGTTTATTTTTAACTTGACTGCTTCAGAATTTTTCATACAGGCTTTTATCAGGCGAAAGAAGTATTTCAAATCTTATAAAACCACATGAGAAATATTTTTTTCTGTAGTCGTATTCGGAGTTACACATACATATGAAATAAATATGCACAAATCGATTTCGTGGTAGAGGCCAGTAGGTGAATTCGTCTGGTCACGTTAATGTTTTCATCCACTTAGCTATATTGGATTACTCTAAAATACCCATGGTTACAATTTATTATGCGGCAGGTAACTCATTGCAATATTAAAACTTCTGCCATTCCATTGTAAAAATAGTAGATTTTTCTTTAGACTTGCTCTTTCCTGGAAGAACCACTTTCTCTAATTCCAAACACAAAGGGCCAGGACGTACTTGACATATTTGTTAGTAGAGGACTGAGGACTAGCCCGCACCGTAACGAAGCGAGCAGACCTTGGCTCACTATGGTTATTGAGCCTTTTGTGAGTTGCAATAGGCCATCACTCACCGGTCGTATAGTCTCATTTATGTAATGCTTTGATAATGTAGTAATGTGTTAGTACTATTTAAATTTACGTCTTATAGTCACATACTGAGCGAATATTGATTTTAATACTATAAAGTAATAATAAACACAAATTAATGAAACTTGTTTTATTTACTCTGACGTTTCGGCCTAATTTTTTTTCGAAACCAAGAAGATAATAAATAAATGATACTACAGGGATATTCATGATGTGTTAAATATTAAATGTTTTACCATGTTAAATTATATAAGTATAGGATTTGAGCATCCCTATTAAAAGTCATGTTAAATGATAAATGCATAAGAGCTCCTAGCGGATTTTCTGAGCACTTGCTTTATAACCTTTCCTCCCAAACTTTTTGTTATTGTTTACTTCTTAGTTTTGATTACAGTAATTTATTACAACATGCCTAAAATATGTGAAAAATAGAAGTGTAAAAGTTTGGCTACTGATTATATTTTTTCTTGAAGAAGTTTGTCGGGGGGTGCGGTCAGCAAAGAACAACATAAATAAACAAAACCATATTTATTTATTTTATGCAGTCATAAAATAAATAAATATGGTTTTGTTTATTTATGTTGTTCTTTGCTGACCGCACCCCCCGATAAACTTCTTCAAGCATTAATCTACGGTCAACTATCTACACCTCGATTATATTTTTTAAAAGTGCAAAACACAAACTACGAGTAAGTAACATAACACAACAAATAAAACGGTGACAAGCTCAGCAGGTCTGTTTCGCGACGTCATTATCCATTTAACAGACTCTAAGCCATGTTACATGTTATATCGTTTTAACTTAATAAAAGAAGGAAATATTTCTCCATTTAACATAAGTTTTCTATTTAACTTGTTAAACTAAAGATCATGAATACCCCTTATAAGAACATAAATATAATATTGGAAAGGTAATAATTTACATGAAAAGATAAAAAACACTGAAAACATTAGAATAACAAGATAATAATTAAAAATTAAACAGTTCTCTACGCAATGATAAAAAATTTGCTTCTATCGAATGGATCCCCTGCTTTTCGTTCACTAAACTTATTTGAGCAGGTGTTCCTCAAGGCTCCGTCTCGGCACCGGTCCTATAATAGATACACTCACACTACTCAACCTACCGTCAGGCAATAGTTTACTGTCTTGTACTAATACAGACGGTAATGTCATTATTTCTAAATACTATTTACCAAGCCTTACTAGCTATACAACAAAATTACAAACCTCAAGCAAAATAATTATTACAAGATAGACCTCATTAACATTTGCTGGGGCTATTGTAATAATAATTATTACAAACTTCTCCTTTCACTTTTGAACAAACTAATGAAAATACACTATTAGATACATTAAACTGTGAGTGTGTTTGCGTGCACTCGTCTTTATTCAGTGGAAACTCTCTCAACAAGTTCCTTATATAAAAATAATGATTCATACATTAAATATACCAGTAACGTCTTTGAAAATTGTGAACTTCAAATCACGATGAGGGTCTGTATTTTTTTTTGTTTAATAGATAATGAAATTTTAAGACGAATTCTTATCTGTTTTTTTTTTTACTCCAACGCGTCCTTAAGGTATCAATAGCCAAAAACAATTGTTTTCGATTTGCTTGATAACGGTGCAGAAAATAAAAAAAAAAAAATCCTAGAGAATAAAGTGGTTTAAGAATTCAATCTAATTTAATTTATATTTTGTCTATGTTCAGCAGTGTAGGCGCACAAATTGTCAAATTGATAAAAATTGTTTGAGTTTTTTGGGAGATTTTCGCCTTCAGGGGACACATTGGATTATAAAAAAAAATTCCTATATGAATTTGTTTAAAAATTTCGTTTGATGTAAGAATTCGTAAAATAAGGAAGAAAATTCACTGGAAAATCCAGAATAAAGTGTACTGGAGAAGCACTGGTTAAAGTTAAAAAAATAAGAATACTTTCAGATGATATATATGGTAGTTATGCCTCAGTGAAAAAGTTCTTTTTGGGTTGGTTTTACAGAATTATAAGCTTAGAAGAAAGAATACATTTTGGGGATTGTAAGTATGGTTTTAAAAGTACAGAATTTTTAATTCTATTGTAAAAATTTAAAGTTTTTGTTCGCGTTACATTTGACTCTGACAAATGTTTTAAGTTGAATTAACTGCTATATGCTTCTTGTAGGTTCGTTGAAAGTAATTCAATAGATAAAGAGACGGGGGGAAGACCATGGCAGAACGACCTTTGTTAAAATTGAGTGGCCAATTAAGTAAATTTAGGGTCACCACTAAAAGAAAACTTTATTAATTTTCTTGCTTCTTGCTAAGGAGGTAAAATAATTTTTTTCGTAATATGCTAAAAATCCTTTTGCCCGTTAAATATAATTATAAAGAAATGGATACGCCGTGATTGAAATGTTGATTGTATGTTGAAAATATTTCGCCTCGATAAGTAACGTAACGCTGAAGAGAAGTATTTCGATTTGGGTGGCCGAATGCTAAATTGAAAAATGGAAGTTGTATTGATAACACAATATCATATTAATCGAAAAGATTATATTAAAAAGATAAATGTATAAAGTGAAATCAATGAACATATTTAATTAGCTATAATTTATTTTCTCCTTGAATAGATTATTCTTATGACGTTTGTGAAATTTGCGGACTATTGATGAAAATCATTAAATGGTTCAATTACTTAGACTAGGAGAACCACTTTCACTAGCATTAAAAACATTTTACCGATATCTTCATTGCATTTATTCTAATAAGTGATCGTAATTCATTATTTTAATATTTGAAATAATAACAGGTATGTATATTGTAATTATTTCGTTGAATTTTTTTTTGTATCACTCATGTATTGGAATATAATATTATTTCCTCTATAGATTATTTATCTATATGGGTCGTGACGTATCTTTTAATACAAATGTTATTCATAGCGGTTATATTGTTCTTTCTATAATAGATTGTGACTTCATCCTCTTGCGTTCTCACTCTGCTTTTATCATCTTGTATTTTTGTAGCTTGAGCTCTTTGTTCACGAACTAAAACTATCCAGAGAAATAATTATAATGATTCGCCTATAGTTGTCTATCTGTGTTGGATATTAATACTAGGATATCCAAGTGTACGTTCAACCTCTCTAGTCTCCAGTATGTTTTAAATTTCGAATTGATTTTCTATAGATCACAACAGTGGCTTGCGGTTTGTCATTTGAAGGTATTAATAATTTTATAACCTTATCCAGTTCTTTTACATAGCACCTTACTCTGGAATTTCCCTGTGAGGTGGAGTAGCTTTTGCTACGATTTTGAAAGGAAATTCAAATCATTATAACTTTTTTGATCCGACGTGTTCTGAAAGTTTAAATGAATCGCCAATAATGATTTTAGATGATTCGCCGGAATCATCTAACTGTAGGGAAAATCGAATCTTTCGAATAAAATCTTTTTAGAATTCAATTTCTCGTATGGATCCGTCAGTATAATTAAGGAATTTGTCTATTAATCATTCATAACCATGCAATTTGAGACTGTTTGAAAAAACTCAATTTATGATGACCGATTCTTACGGGAAATGATATTTGGAGTTTGGAAAAAATTTGAAAGTTTGTTCGATTTTTTTGTCATTTTTCCTGTTAATCGTCAAGTAATGTAAAATGCAGTTTGTAGTTTTCTGCAATTAGCGCCATCTGTAGGCATTGGATCAAAACTTTAAAAGAATTTGTCTAAAAATTTTATTTGCTATCACTCTTAAAACATTTATAGACTAAATGTCATTGTTATAGATAATGTATTGCATATTTCATGTACATTGTAAGAAAATAAGACGGTAAAATTAATATTAAGCATATTTTCGGTTAATATTGGATAAATAGTCCTGAAATCTTGGTAAACTGTTGACATTTTTTTTTTCTAATTAAGTATTTCTTTGAAAGTATTTTGTTGAAAAATTGGAAATGTATAGCGAAATAAACTTTGCAAATCTAGTAAAGAGAAAAGTACTTAGTTTTAGTAAAAAAAATTGCTTATTGCCAATATTAATAGTAATATTGCTAATTATTCTTACCATTCATTGTAAATAATTTAAATAAAAATCTATTGTTTCTTTATATAGTTTTAATTTGTATTTATTTTTTTATTAGAACTTTCTTATATATTTATAACGATTCATTTCCTATATCTTGATTGTAGAATATTATTGGTAATCTTATTATAATTTTTTATTTATTTGAATATGATATGATAAAAAAATTATATGTTTATAATATTAATCATAAAGATTAATGGAATAAAAAGTTAAAATTTCTCAAATTTCAATATATTTTTTTATTTTTGCTTAGATTGGCGGCGAAAAGAGAGAAGTCGTATTAAGACAGAACCTGGAATAACTCCATGTCAAGTACAAGAAGTCACCACTAGTTCTAAACATGAACAGAATGGTGAGTCAAATTTTTAATAATGTTTTATTACAATGAAGAGATAAAGTTTATGAAAATTTTGCCATTAATTATGATAAATATAGATATATCCATTAATTAATTAATTATTGTAGAACTTAGTAGGATCCTTTTATTTGGATCAAGGAATGTGTTACAAGTATTGTAAGCCCAGGGGTTATAATGAAATGGTTGCTTTTTATTAAATATAATGCTCTCACATAATGTTTTATTATTTTAGCAAATGGCAAATACTTTTAATTTATTAAAAACGTAAATGTTTAAGGTTATATTCTGTTCAATTGTTATTCACTAATTATGAATCGACAGTTTGGTCCCAAAGTTTAATTCATAAGTAATTAAGAAATTAGGTAAAGATACCTTCAACTGTGTATATATATTTAAAGAATCATCATAAAAAAATATGTTTAAGGTAAAGGATTATGTAGATTTTTTTCTTCCTAAATCCTCATTTATGATAATATTTTCAGCTCCCCATAAGGATATATCGAATTTCCTGACATTTATTGTTTTTTATATTATTTTTACTATAATTTATATTTTTTCAAATTTATATAACAATTACAATTTTTCGTTTATTAGGCAATACTATACCCGTGGGGATAGCAGTAGCCCGTCAGAGGATACAACAATCAACGCCTCCTCCCTTAAGTAAGTTTCATTTTAATTATTATAAAATATATTTAAATAGATAACAGTCTATTATGTATAGTTATTTTGTACGATTGATAAGTATGCTGTGCTTTGTATGTATTTCTCCCTCTCTCTTCATTGAATAAAATCGCGTAATATTTATTTTAAAATTATTATATAGTTTTTCTAATTATTTTTTGTTATTACTGTGACAAGATTCATTCAGATTAATATTCATCTTAAAATTCATTATTAAAAATTATAAACATAGTTTATTAAAATATATATTTTAAACAAATATAATCTCACAAATTATAAATGTATTTTATAAAATTTATAATTTCCTCAAATCAGTTGATATTAGTAGAGAAAATAAAAATGTCTAGACTGATAGATGAAGTTCAGTATTCATAAGCTAGCAATATTTATGGATAGAAGTTACTTTACAGCAATTTAAGTTTGGACATAACCTGGAAATATAAATGTTTTTTCATATGGAAGAATTCAAAGCCAGTTTTTCAATTGTAAAAATTAATCCATTAGACTATACGAATGATATTTAGATATATTAATATATTTATAAACTATTGTTATGGATTAAGGTGTTCTTAATTTCTTTATTAACCTCCAAACTTCATCTATGTGTGTGAATCACAGTCATACAACTTTCTAATTTTATGTTATGAATTATACAGTTATGATATTCTCATTAATCAGTAGAATGTGTTTAAATATTTTTTCTGTTTCGAATAACAGACATCCTCTTTGATGTATTGAAACTTGTATATAGTTTTCTGTTTCATGTGATTTCTTTTTTTAAATAGAATTCATGCGAATCTTTGTTCTGTTTGTTCGAGTTCAATCAATGTTTGTTTTGTGATAAACTTGGTGCTTTATTCCTTGTAATATGGGGGTTAACAATAACAATAACAACCAATGAATAAAAAAAGATAAATATTTACAGAATGGTTAAAGTAAATAATTGTACCAAATGAAAATTAATTAAAATAAAGTAATGAAAGTAGTGGAAAATAAAACGTATATATAGGTAATTAAATATTTAAGTAAAATAATATAATTAAGAAAATAAAAATATAAAGATTCATAGTGCAAAGAAATATGAATATAGAATAAAGATAAAAAATATAAAGTTAAGTTAGACAAAAGAAGTGATTAGAAACTATGACAATAGTATGTAGGAAACATAACTAATAGCGTGGATAAAGAAAAATAAAAATAAAAAAAATAGAGAGGGAGAAGGGGTAAAAGAAAGATAAAAAAAAGAGAATAAAACATAGAACTCACCTAAACTTATAGGAGAAAAAATCTATATTATAAAATAACTAAATAAAAAGCTCTGTTACTTTTTTAATAAATTAACTATTTGAGAATAAGTTTGACGATAAGTTATGTTTGTCAGTTTTTAAAATAAAATTATTTATTTAATACCCTCCATTTACTAGGCATGTGAGAGCAACTTCGACTGACCGGAATACTTGATTAAATTTTGGCAATTTTCCGATTTTTCTCTTAAAAAGCTCAAACGATTTTGATTTATCTCAGTAGATTAATGTACAGTCAAGTGTTCTCCAGTATCAAACAGGTTTAATCCTCTTTAAAATAGTCCGACACGCTTTAAATGCAGATTTAAAAAAAAAATTCTTCCTCTCCAGCACCTTTATTTTGTTTATTTGAAAAAATAAACAGTTCTCATTGTTAGCAATCATGCACAATGGATAAATACAAAATATTAAGGAATTATTTAAATAACTAAAAGAAAATTAGAATCTTTTATATGTATAAATGATTGACCGTATTTTTCAAAATATGAAGATTGTTGTGAGTGGAGTCAAGGAGTACAGAAAAAATTTAACAACTATTTATTTGCCGACGTTTCGCCCCACAGTAGGGGTATTCATGATGTTGTGTTAAATGTAAAATGTTTTGCCATGTTAAATGTTATAACTATAAGATTGTGAGCAGCCCTATTTGAAGTCATGTTAAACGTTAAATGCACAAGAGTTCCTAGCGGATTTTCTCAGCAACTTGTTGTATAAGCCTTTATGTTTATAACCTTCCTTCCAGACCCTCATGTTATTGTTTACTTCAATTTTGATTTAAGTAATTAATTACAACATGCCTAGAGTGAGTGAAAAGTGGAATTTGTGTGAAAGTTTAGCTTATGAAATGAAATGAAAAAATGACTTTATTCTGGGACATATGTCCCCTAAGAATAATTACATGGTTCATATAGTGAGATTTTTATCTGGCGAGCGTTTACAAATTTTCAGATAGTAGAATGAAATTACATTGTTTTTTTTTCTCAAATGTATCATTAAAATTATCCATTCTGGTTTAATAACAGGGATATGAATACCACAAACACACAAAAGAACTGAGCTGTCACAACAAAAATGGCGGCGATCTCAACTGGTCTATTGTGTGACGTCATTCTCCATTTAACAGACCATGTAACAGACTCTCAGCCATGTTAAATGTTATTTCGTTTTACCACGGTAAAAGAAGGCAATTTTTTTCGATTTAACATGAGTTTTTCCATTTAACATGTTAAACCAAAGATCATGAATACCCCTATTATATAGCTACATCAGGGTTGATCGAGTAGGAAGATATCGAAACAGTGTTCAATATATTTCAATCAATTCCAATGCATTACGGCTTCGTTTTCTTTTGTTAAACTGTTTTATTTTTGGCAGGAACAAAATTTATTTCCACCTCAAGAAGCGAAATATAAAAACATTTTCTTAATATGAGTATTTTTCGGTTTCAATAGGATTTTGAATATTTTTTTTTTTCTTCAAAAATTGTAAAAATAGCAATTACTTCAACATAAGCCCATTAATCTACAAAAAACTTTGGGGCACACCGCACCAGATTTTTTAATGTGTTTGTTGCTGGTATCATAACTGTGAAAAGTGGTTTATTCCAGATTTCTTTGAGTCGATAAATACAAAATATTAAAGAATTATTTAAATAACTAAAGGAACAATAGAAACAGTGTTTCAATATCTTTCAATCAATTCCTTTGCTTTACGGCTTCGTTATCTTTTGTTAACTGTTTTATTTTTGGCCGGAAAAAAATTTATTCCCACCCTAAAATACGAAAATTTATTCAAGAAACCCTAAAATACTAGTTTTTATAGCTAAATATAAAAACATTTTCTTTATATTTTTCGGTTTCAATAGGCTTTTGAGTATGTTTTTTTTCCTCCCAAAATTATAAAAATAGCTTCAACATGAGTCCATTAATCTAAACAAAACTTTGAGCGCATCGCACCAGATTTTTTAATATATTTGTTGCTGGTATCAAAACTGTGAGAAGTGGATTTCGTTGAGTGGAATAGCAAAATTAAAAGAAATTTCAGACGTAATCTAGCGTCAACTATAAGAATGTTAAACAAAGCATTTTTTATTGTGAAAAATCGCTAGGATCCTATTTAGGTTCTTTGTGTTGTATATTTTTTTAAATTATTGTGTTAATTATTTAAATTATTGTATGCATAATATGAATTGTGTAAATTTATATTGATGACCTGATGATGGTGCGATAGCCCCTAAACGTTGTCAATTTTCACTAAAATAAAGAAATTTAACAAGGAAGTGGTCGGTAAATTTTATCTTCTGTTGAGATGGGAAGGGTTGGTCCTCTGCATCACCTCTGCTCCCCTAGCTTTTTGGCCTGGAGCTCAGTACCATAAATCTGCCCAACCTCTGTAATATGGGTACCTGACCCCTCCCTTACTGACCTTTCCTAACTCAATTCTAACAGGCTAAATAGATTTTAATTATGAATCTCTTCATGGAGAATGGGTGTTTCAGGATAATTTTATAGTTTAAATTTGTTGCATATGTGGAAGATTTGAATGCGAAATTCTTCAATAGAATTTAACCAACCGTAATAACATTCTTAAGCCATGTCCTAGTATTTACTTTGTCTTAGTATTACTTATTTACCTACTATCTGATTCTAAAAAATATACATCGTGGGCATCAGTGTATTATTCAATTATTAAAAAATACTCTAACTATAGCACTGTTTTAGTTATAAACAGTATTATGATTATTATTATAACTTATACGATTTTGAGATGCCGGGCGGAAGTAAACAGAGCGGCATGGAGAGGACCGATCGATGCCTCCTCCCGATCGGGTGAGCTCGGCAATGTTCGGCCACCTCCGCCGGCCATTAACCCCTACTATTTGTATTGCCATTTTCTCTTCCCCCTCCCCGTTTTTGCTGCAATGGCCCGCCGAAATTAATTAGTTGCCATTACCAAACTGTAAAGTATTGTTTACCTCCACCGTTATTGAGCTTAAATGATGTTTTATTTTATATTTAGTCCAACCAGTTAAACTCTTTAGAATTCCAATTAATTGCACATTATTATAGTATGTTATATTTTTAAAATATTCATTTGTTCGAAAATGATCAGAGATTGGTTTATAATTTTCTCAGGTTGGAATAAAAATTCGATTTACATGCTTATCCAAAACCGCCACCACCTTTTTGATTTACTATAATTTAACATTCATTGTTACTTCTGTGGAATTCCATTTTTATTCAAAGTAAAATTCTATTCAAGAAAAACGACAATTCAAATATGCAATATTTGAGCTGAATTTATTTTGAAATACTAAACAACTGATATACCAATATTATAAACCTATTTTAAATTTTAGGTAAGTATATACAATCACAAATGCCTATTTTTTAGAAAAAAAGAAAGAGAGAGAGGGAGCTTAATACTAATTTAGTTTAAGTTTTATTGTATTTTTAAGTTGATTCTTCTCAAATATTGTCTTTTTAAGTTGGTTCACTTTCCCTGCGGGTGAGCGATATCATGGCACTGATGATATAAATTGTAAATTAGATATTATTTATGTATTTTAGCAAACTATTTGTATTTATCGATGTTTTATTTTTGTTTTGTTACCCCCCCCCCTTAATTATATCATTATATTATTTTTGTTATATGCCCGTAGAATAAATAGCTTGTGATACCAGAGAAGAGTATAAGTTACTGGTTGGTATTAGTAATAGCTGGTAGGTAGACATTGAATTCGGTGCAGCCTGTCTTTTATATATTTATTTTTATAAATAATTATACAAAAGACAGATTTCAATTACAAAAATATTAAATAGATAGATCAATAAGCTTTTATTTACTATATTTGATTATATTAAGTACGGAGGGTCTAAAGGTATCCACATATTCTTTGATTAGTTATGTGGCTTACAAAATTTTTTTAAAAATCGTTGTTGTAGTGTCCTGTACTTTGCAATAATTTTACTATTTCATTAAACAAACAACTATACTATTTAACTTCTGTTTAATGAACGTGTTTCATCTTTTTATTAATCAAATAAAAGTTTTCCTGTATTAAAGAACTACGCCAATCGAATCCCTATATTCATAAAATCATTTTCTGAAATAAATTTAATCAAAATCCTCTCCGGAATGTTAGGAACTATTTTATACATTGAGAATTTTCATATCTGATGAGAGGATATTTGATATTTTTTATTTTCATGGTTAACATTGTTAAATTTTCTTTTCTTATATTTTTCATTATTACAATTTAATAATATATTAGATTTCCAGTTATTAGTACTCATTTTAGATTTGAAAGGGATGTCTTCAGGTAACAAAATCATAGAAGTTTTTTTCTCATCGGTTGCGTACGTTTTTGAGGTAGTGCCACCCAACTCAACCATTGGTTTCTCTATAAAAATAAAAATAAACCAAACAAACAATTTTGGAACTTTTCAGTTTTTCACTTATTTCTAGAAAACTAAACAATTTTCGAAGGTGAGCATATACTATTCAAAATTAATGCAGACCTTAAACAAAAAATAAATAAATTTACTTTGGTTTAACTTGGGACGTCGCTAATGCTGTTTGAAAAAGCTAATTTTTATTCTATGTGAAAAAGTAAACCCCTAGATTAATCTAGACACACCTGGCATTTTTATAATAGTTCATTGTTGTATTACATTAATATTTGAGTGTGACCGGACAGTTAAAAGGGAATCTAGTGAGTGATGGCATAGCTTGACTGAAAATGAAATGTGAGATGCCTTTTTGTTGGAAATTTTGTCTGCTTTAATTTTTTGTTGAACGTTCTTCTTCAAAGATGTTTTCGAAAAATAAGCAAAAAACTAAAAAGAACTGTATCTTTTCCAAACGAAATTTTGATGTTCTATTAAAACGACTATTCTATCACTGTCCGCGATTCTAAATTAACTCACTCTTTGAAAGATTACAGAATTAATTAAAATGACAAATAACTGACGTTTTTCCACAATAAAGGTTTCAATAACTCTGACATGAAAGTTATTAAAGGTCTTTCCGTGACCCTGCCAGGTTACTCCTTTAGTAAGGATCGGTTTTTTTCCTCTTTGAGAAGACACTATAAAGGGTTATGAAATAGAGATCGGATTGAATGGCTACAAAGGGGATTGTTCCCAGCGGGAGGGAGGGGGCCTGGTATCAGCCTCTACAAACAATATAATATCAACAGGTGTCAATCCACTGCCTCTACTATGAATAATGAATTTAATACAACTTTTACCTACAGGTATTCTCTACATTTTACCTAAATTTGAATAAACGTTTTTCAACGTTATATTAAAAAAAAATATTTAGGTTTATTTGTCACCAGAGACAACTCAAGATATAATCATGTTTATTTTGTCTTCTGTGGTGTGCTTGATGTTGATGTGATACACCTGCATCTAAGCGATTTATTACATGTTAAATAATTATATGTATTAGTGATACCTTTAATTGTATTACAATGTAATCCAGTCCACAAAGAGTTTCCAAAAAAAAAAACTTTGAAATTTTGTTCCCTGGGATTCAATAAGTTTTTATTCCAATCAAATTTCAAGTTAGCCACCTTGGTCGTTTGGTTTATATATGTGTTTGTGTTTATCCTTTTATATATATATATGTGTATATTATTTTGCCCCGAACTCGGCCTTACTGATATGCTATTTGTAAAATAATTTATTTCAGGCATAATAGCATGTTGATATCTCTAGTAACAACTTCATATTATGTCCCTATATTAGAACAAAAAAACAAAACATTTAAAATAAAAAAGAAAATATGATTTTTTTCTTATAACACACTTTTTTGAAACCTTAGAATAGATGGGGAACCCCTTTATTTGTCTACTTTTTATGATTTTACTTATTTTTTGATTTGTATGAAAAGGTTTTGTAAAACCTAAAAAAAATCAATAAATTAACTTAAACAACAAAATATAAGACCTATCGTCAACTGGGAGCAGAAAGCTGCGAAATCAATTCGTCCAAAAACGCGCGATCCGTACACGTGGCTGCGACCACTAGGCCCGTATTGTTCGTCAGTTTTCGTCCTAACATGTGCGAAGTGCGAACCGATCCCGTTCTGCTGAGATTTTGTTGCGAACGAGAGCGAAAAAAGAGTGACAAATGGTCTGTAGAAGTTAATTTATTGGAAATATCAAGAATGTATCGATATGTGTCCTTTCTCATTCGGAAGTAGGAGAAATAGTGGTTATCGTCCATTTGAAGATCGTAGCCGCATATGAGAAACTTCAAACTAACTAGTTTATTTTTGCGTAAATGTTATTCACCCCCATTTTCCGTCTTCTTCGATATCGTCTGTGCCAGATACGTCGATGAATCGGTGATAATTCTAAAAAGAAAAATTCTTCATTAGAGAACCGTTCCGAAGAAAAATCGTGTTCTACGAATTCGGACGAGAGCCCTAAGAAAAAAAATATCTATAAGTCCCTCAAATCTGTCTATTGCGCCAAAGGTTAAATGATTGATTTCTATTTTTGTTCCATGAATCGTCAGTTTAAATTATTTCATACTCCAATTGGAAGAATCCTCTGAATAAATTTTGTAATGATTTTAATTATAACTTGTTGATCTCTGTGTGCATGATGAGATATAGCAATTTGTTTTTGCAAAAATTCAATACTTAAATTATGTAATTGAGTGTTCTAAATAGGGTTTTATTGAAGTAAATGTAACAGAAGCGAAACACTTCTATGGTATTATCTTTCCCGCGGGGGATCATTAATGACATGGTAAGTAGACATCTTGTTCAAAGGCTGTGTCCTCTCAGTGAGTTCACTGCCCTTACTGACATCGTACTGTACCTTTCGGCAAAGAATCAGATCAGTCATTAAAAGAAAAAGAGATAGGAATTCATTGAAGAAGAATCATTGTGATCTGGCCTTGGATTTTAGAACAAATCTGATATGCACAGAACCAACTCGAGCGGTGATTGAACTTGCCCAGTCAGGGGCCTGAGTGCTCTACACTGCACGGCTGGAGCGTACTCAGCCTCTTTACAGAGGACATTGCCATATTAATTTCAGGAACGTATATAATTCACTCTTTATTGAAATTGTATTTGTATAATGTTAGATAGATTTTTGGCATTGGTTTTGGTGGGTGGATAGATTAGATTGTATTGTATGTTAGATTAGAACTGCGGCGATGTTCAATGAGATGGACCGAATGGCCTTAAAGAATTTTATTTAGTTTTCTTGAATTACAATAATACAAGCTACCATACCTCGATCGAGCCTTACCTGGAACCTCCCTCCATATCAGCATCAAACTAACTCAAACCTAGGCAAGGTTAGCTATATCCTATCTTGAATAGAAAATACAAATTAAAACCAGAAACAGCTAATCTTATTTTTAAAACAATCCTCAAGCCATTACTGATGTAGGGCTGTGAAGTCTGGGGAGCAGCATCCTTTAAGAAAAAGAAAAACTACAATCTTTTCAAAATAAAGTCGTAAGAATTGCGGTGGAAGCTCCTTGGTTCATAAGATATAGCCAATTGCATCGGGAATTACATATAGAAATAATGTAGGATTACATTAAAAAAAGAGGTTCATGAAGTTCCATTCCCAGTTACCTACATTTTAAGGAGCGACCTTCAACTTAGGAAACCCAACCACAACCCGAAGACTAAAGCCCAGATTGCTGCAGGACATTCTGTTAGTTCTATATTTATCAGTTCTGTTATCGTCTCTCTTTTTTATTTTATTTTATCTTAATTTCTTTTTCTTTTTTTCTGTCATCTTTTTCTTAAATTCACTTTCTTAGTTTTTTTTTCTTTTAGAAGGTTATTATTTAGTTTGTTAAATCCATAAATGTCATTGTTTTTGTTAATAACTTTACTTTTATCCTTTATTAAGAATTATTATTTTAAGCTATTTATTTTCTCTTTTTTTTTTTTTTTTATTTATAACATTTTATACAGTTAGTCTTTTGTATGAGACTATACGATGTAATCACCCATAATCACTTGTTTAAAAAAATGTTCCTCTTACATTAACCATAATTAAGGGCAACAGTATTAGCGTTCTAGTATTCCTTCAACACTAAATTATAATAAAAATAATTTAAATGATTAAAAAAAAAATAATAATAATAAAAAATACAAATATGTTACAGAATAACTTCAAAAATATTAGACTGTTTATTTAGTGCCGACATTTAGGTCCACATTTTAACTCTTCATCAAAAGTACAAATAATGAGGTACACTGAAGGTGACATATTGAAGAATCATATATCATATGATTCCAACTTTCATCGCGCTACCATTTCTGGATAAATTTAATTTTTCTTGATATACCATTTGTTATTTCATTATTCTCACTTTTGATTCTATCTTGTTCTTTATAACCTTAATGAATGTGGGCCAATAAACGTCAGAATCAATAAGTAGTTTATATTAAATATGTTTTCTGTTTTTTTAACTTCCCTTACTTGATACACGGCTCTGATCAGCTTAACTATCATTATAATTTTTTTTGTTAAGAACTACAGTGTAAATTTTTGGTTGACTACTCATGGAGATATTTCATGACCTCTTGATATTTTATTGACCTTCATATATACTTGTATACTTATGCTGAATAATTTTTAATGAGGTGTAGATAGTTGACCGTACATTAATAAGTGAAGAAAATGGTTGGGGAGTGTGGTCAGCAAAAACACACAAATAAAGAAAAACATATTTATCCATGCCGACGTTCGACCCGAGTTTTAGGTCTTCGTGAGGGAGCTTACAGCACAGATTCTGGTTAAACTCAAACTGAGTGTAGCCGGAATCTCAGTCGCAAGCTCCCTGAAGAACACCTGAAACTCACGTCGAAACGTCGGCATAAATAAATATTTTTTTGTTTTTTTGCTCTTCACACCCGCCGACCATTTTCTTCACTTAAATACGTTTTCAGAATCTAATGCACTATGAAAAAACATTTCAATAAAATGTTCGGTGTAGGAATAATATATCATTCCTGCTTGTAGTGTGCTGCTAAAAATGACAGAAATATGTTGTTTAATTGTTTAACCTACAATATTCAATGTTTTGTTAAAAATGATTTTTCCACCTTAAAAAATTATAATAATATAATAAAATAGTAAATAAAATAAAATGGAAATAAATTCCCCAAACATTGTTTGGTAATTCAGCAAAGCAGAAATTGAAACGTCGGTAAAAAATTGGTACAAAAACTACATAATCAAATCAAATTAAAATGTTTAAATATTTACTTTGAACTTAATGAGTTGAACTGATTTTAGTAACTAATTGTATAATATTGTATTACACTTTTGCCATTAACAGCAATCTCGAATAGTAATGTGACAGTCACCTTTGATCCTGCTCCAATTTGTCAGCGATAAAACAATCATTGGTGACACTTTATACTTGGTCAATCAGTGTCAAAGTCAAATAGGGAATGTGTGGATTTTCACTAAGTTTTCTACCTAATGTCATCAAATTTCCGAAGTAGAGAACAGTTGAACTATAAGTAGTTGACCGAATCATATTAAGTCATTTTAAGTTATTAAAAAAACTATTTATGTTTCTTGAAAAATATGTACCGTTCTATGCTGGAATTCATTAATCCTGGTTTAATTTGAATCCCCTGATGTTAGATTGTGTGGCCGAGGTGTTAATCATATACATTTACTGCCGTGTACGGGGCTCGGGGTTTCTAAGCCCGACTGGGGGTTCCCCGTACAGGTATTATATTTAAATTTATTCATATATCAATGTATTTATATTATGTATTTGTATTTATATTGTATATTTATATTATGTATTTATA
>NW_027105306.1:546569-547172 GCF_000696795.3 Halyomorpha halys
TTAAGCGCTAACACAAACAAAATAAATTCCCGAAAAACTACTAATAATAATCTAAAGAGTATACCAATGAAAATAAGCCATTTTATATCCCAATTCCCAAATAGGGTGCGATTATTTAGAACTAGACCGGACCTCGATC
The DNA here is from genome assembly GCF_000696795.3 of Halyomorpha halys. Taxonomy (NCBI): domain Eukaryota; kingdom Metazoa; phylum Arthropoda; class Insecta; order Hemiptera; family Pentatomidae; genus Halyomorpha; species Halyomorpha halys. The sequence continues at coordinate 546,709 of NW_027105306.1, forward strand.
ATAATGAGCAGACATAACATGAAATACGAAAGAATAGAGTGAGCCTAAGCATTTTATTAAAAATTTATATCAAATCATATAAACCATAATTTCTAATTCAAAATAGAGAGTGATGAGTCACAACTATACCAGAAATTAATCATAATGAGTAAACGTTATGGGAAATACGAAAGAATGGAGTGAGCCTGAGGATCAAATCTTATCATATACATTATAATATTTAATTATTTAATTAAATTTATCTAATTGAATTAAGCCTTCAAATTATACCTAATTGCCTATACTAATTTTATAATTCCTGACATGCCACCTTTTGTACTGATTTTTTTTAAAAAAGGTTTTAATCTTGATAGCCATAGTAAATTGGTAGAAACGTCCTTCACAAGGGATGCCATAATTTATGCCGTGTACGGGGCTCGGGGTTTCTAAGCCCGACTGGGGGTTCCCCGTACAGGTATTATATT
>NW_027105306.1:548934-552640 GCF_000696795.3 Halyomorpha halys
AAAAAACCCCAGCTGGTACCTCTCATACATATCATTACATACATACATTGTTTTTCATCAGACTGAAATGTTTTCGCTTACCTATATAATACTCTTTTATCAGCTAAATAATTAAAATTACATGCGAAATAAACTTAAAGTAACTGAATTGAGAATCGAAACTACACCGTTTCGATTGAGGAAATAATTTTTAGAATCATATTAATCTCACTTAATAAGGTACTTTTTTAAAATTTGTTTCCAAATTAGTTTAAAAAATATAATATAAAAACACATTTTGCCTAAAATAGAAATGTAAAACCATTTTAGTTCATATAATTTTAACTGTGATATGTGTTTTTAAAAAATGTATTATGTATTATTGGATTGTTACAAATAAAAATTGTTGTATAATTTTATTTTTTTAACAATAAGGGGTTTATTGAAATTTTCCTCTATTATTGTGATTGATAGTTAATAAATGAAAATATAAACAACAATAAAGTTGTTTATAACAAACGTTAATCTTATAAATTTTCTATTTATGAATTTTCAGTGTATCGTTTACATGATTTTGCTTGTAAGTGTTCAATGAAATTACTTTTCCATTACCTTAAGACTAAAAAAATAAAACTAAGTACGACTATATTGTGTATAATCCATACTAGGACGAATCGCATTAAATGTTTGATGAAGCCATGACTTAGTTCCCCTCGACCCTTCCTCATGTGTCACTCTTTATAAAATCCCCTTCATTTGCTCCATGTGATCTGTGAGCTGATTTTTTGATGTGTCGTAGTACTTGACAAAAATCTTGAGTTTGATTGAAATTATTAATCAGGGTTGATTATTACAATAATTTATGATGTTATTTAAATAATTATTTAAATTATTATAATGATAATTGTAATACAGAAACATATAAATTAAAACAAATTTTCCTAAAAATCAAATACACAATTCACGTAAATATAAAAAATATATATTGTACATATATATGTTGTAAATATATACATTGTATATATATGTATATTTTACGATAAATAAAATATGCATAATAAATAAATTTAAAAATAAAGTTTAAATTTCACGGGTTTTATATATATAAAAAAGTTACACTGACTCTACCGAATTTACTGTCATACATTTAGGAACAGGTTCATAAAAGTTTTTAAAATAAATTCAAAATCCCAGATTATTAAAAATTGTGTTTGTTGATCAGATGCAGTGTCAAACTTATTGATTTTAGTAATGGCCTAGGGAGAAAATATGGTGATTGACATATAATTGAAACAAAAATATACAAGAGGTAATAAATGTTTTAGAAGCGATGCTATACTAATAAAATAGAGGCAAAATATGATACATATTTCATATTAAAATTGGTTACTTACAAAAAAAATAAATAAAAATAAGACAGGAACAAACAAAGAAAATAAATATATAGAAGGATTTAGTATGTGATAAATCTTAATAATAAATTTTTTTTTACTAAAATTTAAAACATATCGGAGGTACCCTTGGCTGATATTTATTATTATATCATGTCAGGTATATTCATACAAAATTTGTTCCTTCTATCAGTCATAACACGATGATTTTAAAATATTGCTCTTAGCCACCTCTCTACAAGACATTCATGATAGTGTCAAGCGCCTGGCTGGACATGAAAAGCTTCTTATGAACGCTAGGTTTGGCTGATCCTAATTAGTATCTAATAAATTAACGAGTAGAAATGAAGGGAAATTTTAAAAAATAGTCAATTATTTCAAAAATTCACAGCAATTTACAAAATATTTTTTAAAAAATCTGAAATTTTGATGAACCATTTTTTAAAATTTTATTTCACGGAGCAAATAAAGAGGATATTATGGATAAATTTTTACTTTTGGTTTTTGAGGACCACCAATATCTTGTTGCACCGTAAGGTCTAGATCCACCATTGCGACTCTAGAATACTAATTTTGAATTTAATTACTTAGAAAATTACCAGTCGATCCTGTTAATTTGATGCCTAAATCAGCTCACGGGGTAATTATAAACAGTATTGGCATTGTTTGATGTACTTAATAGAGTACTTGGCATTTCTTGCTAAACATTATAGCTGGAACTTGCCGGAAGAAACTGCCCTCAGTTGGCTAATTGGTAAGCAAGTGAAGCCTTCCGTGTTTCGATGACATGGTTTTCTTCAATTTTTCGGAAATCCACTTAGGTTATAAAGGAGGACCTATTCACAGCCGTAAAAATATTTTTTTTTTAAATATGTCATATTTCCTGTCTGTATTTTTATATAAAAATCAAGTCCCGCCATATCCGATGACACGTCCATGATAAGTTCTCTATTCCAAAGCGATGGATTATTTCAGCCTGATATTTTTCCATGCTGCTTGGCATAACTTTTATGTTGGTTTAAAAACTGATTTAATAAAAAAATTTGTCACAGAAGGGTTACAAAAAAGGGAAACCTCTCCTGGATATCAAGGAGCTGTAAAAATGTGAACTTCCTCTCTCCCTCCCGGACCATTCTCTATTAAGACAAAACACTTGGAAATGATTCAGTTCAACAGTTCCCATAAACCTCTCCTCCAGTTACTAATTCACCTGGTCGTTATCAACTCAAATACTTCTAGCAACCAACATTTTCTTTTCATAATAGGCTGATAAATGATTTGTTCATCTATTGTGTTACCTAGCTATCTATTCCGCTAAAGTTAATGATATTTAGCCTGAAAGTAACTTTATTTCATTAACTACGTGATTTGTTACTGAAATTTAAAACTAGTGGAAATATTAATTTTTATGTATAAATTTTATGTTGAAAATTTTACAATACAAAGTACTTCCTGATGGACGAAATTAACGCTTCCCTTTAAAAAATTGAATGTGTTCGTGTTATATGTAACAAAAATAGGTTTGGTTGAAAAAATAAGTCATTTAAAATACATGAATTTAAATTTAATATAATATAAATATATAAAGAAAATTAGTATTTTCTAATTTTTATTGAGACACAAGTTTTGATTAAGAGGGAATGAAAAAAAATTTTTTTGTTAGATTTCCAACTCTGGCAAGAATCGCACCCCTTAAGCGCGTTTGCATCTCTTAGAAAAGTTCTTTGATTAAATCCTGAGGAATTCTTTCCAATATATCAGAAAAAGCAAATTCCAACTCTTCAAGAGTGCTAAAACCGGGGTCTGTCCACGGCATGTGTCGCTCATGTTTGTCTCAAATACTGAACTTATACTTCGACATTATACATTAGTAGAAATACCTCACTGATTGTAGAGCGCGAATGTCGCTTGTTATTTCCCGATTGTCTTCCAAATACTCTTTCTACTTACTTTTGAATCATCTTGGATACATAACCAAATTTGGAAATGCCTCCCCAGACATAGATGAACCACCCTGGAATGCTCCCTAAGGAACCAAGTACCTTGGAGTGTGTCCCTTCTCTGATTCTGTCCATATTAATTTCTTACGAGATTTCTTGTATCATTTCAATAGGCTACCAGCTAGCATTTGGTTTTTAAGTAGATTTCTAATATGATGACCCGAAAACCGAATTTGATAACTTAAATGTGGAAACCATAAGTCACTACAAACAAAAAAATATTTATTTCAAGAAATATTAATTTTACACTAACCAAAAAAAACATTTTTTTTTTTATTTTATACCAGATCGGCCTGGTGGCCTTACATGGTTGATATAACCATTATATTATATATA
>NW_027105306.1:552912-567780 GCF_000696795.3 Halyomorpha halys
AAATTTATAAAAGAATGTCCTGCAGCAGTCAGGGCTTCAGTCTTCGGGTTGAGGTTGGGTTTCCCAGGTTTAGGTCACTGCTCCTTTAACTGTCGGCAACTGGGAGTGGAACTTCATGAACCGTTTTTTGATATAATCCTCTATTGACTCCATTTGTAATTCGCGATGCAATTGACAATTTCTTATGAACCAAGGAGCATTAACTGCGATTCTTAGGACTTTATTTTGAAAAGATTGTATTTTTTTCCTTTTCGTAAAGGATGCCGCTCCCCAGACTTCACAGTCGCACATCAGCAGTGGCCTGAGAACTGTAATAAATATAAGAACAGTTGTTTCTGGTTTTAGTTTGGAATTTCTGTTTAGGATAGGATATAGCATTGCTAACCTCAAAACTTTTAAACACAAGCTTACGGTCAACATAAAACCTACGGTTACATTTTACATTTAATTTTAGATTAAAATCGATGATACCGATTCTACAATTGTACTGCATACAAAGGGTGTCAAAAAACCCAGTTGTTTGTTTTTGTTAAAAAAATAAACAACGAAATATCTACACTTTTTTGTATTTTCCCTCCTTATTTAAAATTTATGTATAATGGTGGCAAATAAATTACTTTTATTTGCTTTATTTTTGACTTAGATCAAGGTTGCTACAATTTGAGCTCAGCTGCAGCTTTGATGGTCTTCCAATAGTTTGCAGGAATTTTGATTATTGATAAATTAAAGAATTTTTAAGTATTGAGTCAACTTTTGAGCAATATTTTGGAGACGATACTGATCCATGTCAAATCTAAGATATTTTGTTATTTCTGTTTTTGGTAACAGTGGTCTTTGTTTCAGCTGTACTTACCTGTGAAGAGAGATCGACCAATCAGGTAACAGGATGGTCTGGGCCCCCGCATTGGCAATATCCGGGTCTGTACTCCATATTTTTATATTTTAACAAAATGAATATAGCTTACAGATTAATTTAGTTAATAAAAATAGTAAAGTCAATTTTTTTGCAATATTCCAGTCTTTTATCTGCGTTAGTGAACGACTAATTTTATATTCTTCAAATTATTTGTCAAAGATCTTTTATAAAACATCTTTATCATGAAAATTGTATGAACTTACAATACTGCTACTGCACTACGTCAATTATTTTATCTAACTTCAGTATACTACAGTGGTTGTTGGACATCGCCACTGTTTAAATAATGTATTTACCTTTACGGTGAATTACAGTGAATCTTCTCCTTTACCCGCAGGCAATATTTTCTCAGATATTTCCTATACCTAACAATCAGTTCCCAGCAACCTTTCTACATCCACAATGTCCTCCAATTCCATCTTATGTCCACTCCCATGAAGTAAGATCTTGTAATTTTGACCTCTATATCCTTTTCCATCCAACCAAAATATTTGAAAATTCCTTTTTAGCCCGCTCCACTGCCTTCTGGAATTCCCTCCCTTCTGATATCCGACATGCTTCTTCCCTATCTTCATTCAAATGCCTCCTTTTCCTTCTTGCATCCAAAACTGACGCTCCGTAACCACTAACACCGTAATTAAAGATTTGAATTACGATCAGAAGTGAATACTTTTTTTTTTGTATGAATGGATTATTTTATTTTATTTGACTTTAACACTTCTGTTATTTTTGATTTAGAATAAGTATCTATTTTATTTGCTTACAGATTTGATATCATTAACATTGTATAATATTTTGAGAAACCAATAATTTTTATTTCCTTTTTTCTTTTATTTTTAATTTAAAATAAGAATTTAATTTTTTTTCTTGTTTACCAATTTTATACTTATTTAAGCCTATTTAACGTTGTATATAATTTTTTTTTTTTTATACTTCCTTTTTCTTTTATCTTTAATTGAGGATAAGCATTTATTTTGTTTTGTTTACAAATTTAATATTTTACACAATGTATACATTAATTTATTTAATATTTTAAATTTCTGATCTATTAATATCTGGTCATGAAAGTTATTCTGAAAGGACTTTGCACCAGAATAAGATTGATTTTCTATTCTATTTATCAAATAAAATAAACGGTTACTTCACGAAATAATAATTTCAATCAATTAACTACCCGCGTTTATTTCTTGAAATAATTATTCATTCATTGATGATTCATGAAAATAAAGCAATATTAAAGGTTTGTCATTTCCCTAAATAACTATATTTATGAAATTACATTAAAAATTCATAAATACTGATACTTTTACAACCACTGCAGCTACAGTAGTAGCTACTGTCATGGTTTAAACTGTATGATAGTTGCCATAATGACAGTACTTACTGTTCATGGCAGTATTGTCGAAATAGGTCTGATAGGCTGACAGTACTTGTGGTGGCAATAATGCTACTGCTACGTTAAAATTCGTTTACGCGGTGGCGTGCAACTATCGTAGCCATAAAGCTGGAAATAGCATTAGGTCCAGCCAGTCTTATACGAAGTATTTTACGAAGATTCTAACTTTTATAAAAGTTTTGTTTTATCAAAGTTGAGCCATTATACTTTTTTATTTCTCTTGAAATTAAAAGATATAAAAGATCTTTGACAATAACTTTGATAGAATAATACTATCTTAGGTGAGAGAATTTTCCCCTGTCGTTCTTTTGCGTTTATTTATTATAATTTTTCTAAATTATGGATTCTCTTATCTTTTGAGTCGTGACCTGCTGTTTTAGCAGTCACGTTTTCGAGACTCTCTCATAACTCTGTAGCATAAAGAATTGAAATTTAATGACTCAAAATATTTCTAAAAGCTATACTTAGCTGTCATATTCCATTCTACTTAGTCTACTTATATTGAAACATGTGGTATGTTTGTCGTTCATTAACGTTTTATGTTTGACTCATCGTACGTAGGCATGGCTCTTGTGATTAGCCAAGTAATAAATAGTTTCTTTCTAGATTGTATTGCTATTTAAAGTTTGACCATTATTTAATAAATTTCTTTATTAAATAATCGACTATTCACAAACTCCTTATTGTTTGTGAAGCTTTCTCTAAAAACATTTCAATAGAGGTATCAATAGTTTTGATTGCGTACAGCTTTGAGCTATGCGTACAATTAATTCTACATTATTAATGACGGCTGATTCTTATTAGCTTTAGATGTTTCATAGCTGCTTACACACTTTCGCTTCGTTAAATCACAATTGAGGAAGTGGGTATAAGAAGAGCTCATGTGCCTATCCTGTGCTTTGACATTGAACCAAATTCTGTGACTGACATTAAAATATTTTGTTACTTTGTTTCATCATTTAACGTTTACAATTTTACGAAGTTTTTTATCCTCTCGTGCCTTCAGGTCAAAAATTAAAATAGCAATACTTCTTATTTCATTTATTTTTATCTCGGACGTTTCGGGGATTATGGATCCCTCATTTTTAATTATTTACTAGGAAAAGGTTAAACAAATAAGTTTTATCAACAAAATTTTTGTTTACTTACCTAATTTGCCCCAGCATTATTGTGTGAGCCACAAATTTTTAAATATATTACTATAACAATGCATTTGGACCAATAGCTGGATTTATTTAAGGATCAAAGATCTGATATCAAATTGTAATGATAAACTTTGGCCGGGGAAGTTCAATTATTATTTTAAGCATATTAAATTGTAGAAGCTGGAGAAGAGAGACAGTATACTGACTGAAAGCTCCAAATTGAGCACTATTAAGTTTTATGAGGTGTAACTATTAACTATTATGTTTTATTTTTTGACCTGAAGGTAGGATAACAGAATAAAAAATCTGTTAAAATATTTTATCTCATCCAATCAATGCCTCCATTAATGTTTTTTTTTTTCTCCAAAATTAAAAACAACTCATTTCTTGAATTTCATAACTAGGCATGAGATTTATAAGTAATAAAAAAGTTAAAGTATGTAAACAAATATGTGTGTATTTTAACACAGATAAGTATTAAAAACAGAAATATTCATTATATTATGTAATGTTATAAAAATGTGTAATTATTTTAATTTAATTTTCTAAAAATAAGTTTTAACTCTTTAACTCATAATTATTGACTAACTTGAATTTGCTGCAGCAGATGTCTAAAAAGTAAATTTTTATTTTTTACGTGTTAAGTTTAATATTCTTTTTTCATTGTTTTAAAATTTAATAACGTTGTCCTGTGGAAATTGTTTTTTCACATTACAAGCAATATAAAATCATCCGCGGACTTTTCCATGTATTTAGCCGCTAACGTTTTCGCACTAGACTTTATTTTATGTAGGCATCCCCAATGAGATCTTAGGAACAACTGGCCATACTAAAATTTGGAATAGGGAATAAATATATTGGCGAAGGAGAAATTTTTGAAGCACAAATCAAATTGTTTAACTCCCAGAAAAGTTAAGAAGCTTAGAATAAGATTGAAACTCTTTAGCTCACAAAATTATCTACATATATAGGTTAAATAAATAAAAAACTATGTAATATGTAAAATGTATAGAGAAATACATACAATAAATCTGAGAACTAGGAAATTTGTAAAATAGACCTTGTTTAATTTTGCTTAAAATATTACAATATTATATTATATTATATTACAATTTGTGTGGAGGTAACACTACACTGATCTCTACTCAATCAAATAGGTTACGCACTTTTCAAAGGTTAGGACTCGAATTTATTATTTAATACATAATTGGGATTTCATAATTTATCTTCTGAACTTTATTATGAGGTAATTTATATTGGTCCCCTCTTCAAAAACTAAAGTGAGTATTAGTAAAAAAGTTGCGAGAGATTGTAAACAAAGAGCGGGAAGATCGTACGCTCTAGAGCAGATCTATGGACGAAGGGTGGGGGGTTGTACAAGGTCAAGGCCATACTGTAAATACCCCGCACTCTCCAGATATTTTTACCTTAGTCACATCCCTTCCTTTCTTATTTATATCTTTTATTCTACTTTCTCCACTTTATATTTTAATTTTTTTTGTCAGAATAATCATTTTTAAATTATTACCTTAAGCTATGTTCTATTTTATATCGCTTCACTTATTTCCTGGTTCTGTTTGAACCTTCCTCCTACACAAACATATGTATAAGGAATAAAAATATAATAGAAATTACTAAAAACAATTATACGAATTGACAGTTCATTATACATATTCTTGCATTGAATAGTGACACATCAGAAACAAAATCTTGATTTTATTTTGAAATGGACTTGTTCCAAAAATATTACCTAGACAGGAGTTTCTTTCTCTACTGTGGTGCCAAAGTTAGTAGTTGCCTAAAAGAAATTAAATTCATCGGTACAATCTATAAGATACATCAAATATTTTTTTTTTGTCAGAAGTGCCAGACACTATATGCTTTTCAGCATGATTGGCTATCTTTAGGTTCATTACTTTGATCTCAAAATAATTTTGTTTTATTATTTTTATCTGTAAATAGTAATTATTTACATCTGTATTTACATAAAAATACATCAAGTAAATTTGATGTAAGATTCAAATGGAGTGATACAGGCATGTAGAGAAACTACCCAGTAGCACTATTTTTTATTTTTTTGTCATATGTTAATCTTCTAAATGTCATGTTAATTAAGATTTTAAATTATTCTATTTTTGTCTTTAATCCCTAATATATAGTAGTTTTTAAACAAAAATGTAATGAGACTGAGAGAAAAAAATATTTATATGGTATAAACCAATTTACATAATCAAATAAGTACAAATTATTAACAAATAATACATTGATATAAGTATATATATGCAAGGCACTTCTGCACCCTTGGCAAATTTGAAAAATCTACTCCCTCCAAAACATCTGAGGTCTGAACAATTTTTTAGAATTTCTGTAAAATTGCTTATTGTTTTAATGAAGAAACACGGTTATTAGCAAATAATAGATAAATCTCAACTTGAAAATGGTTACTTTTGAAAATGAAAATGGTTTCATGGTTAATTTTGCAGCCTTATTGTACCAGCCATTGGTAGGGGCCCATCTCGCCACCCCCAATGACACACTAGTTATTTTTTATATGATCTAATTTATATTATGGAAAACTTTAGAATTATTATATAGATTAAAATTTTAAAAATTTCAAAAGTTTTAGTTACTTAGAATTTATCATTTGATAAGCATTAAAAAAAAAAGTAGAAGGTAATTTTAATTTTAAGGTAATTTATTTATTTGAAATTTTGCATAATATAATTTTTAGTTGAATTCAAATAATAAACAATTCAAGTGAAACAATAAATCATAATAGTAATAACTTAAAACATGGAAATTATTTAAGGGGTAGAAACTAAAAATTATTGATTTTGAGAAACTTCTTAAATTTAATTTTATATTTGATGTTCCTCTTAGTGTACAGAGTTTTATAAATTAAGTATTATTTAAATTTATTTAATTTTTTTTAAATGTAGCAGAATCCTAACATTAAAAATAAGAACAACAGCATTAGACAGAAATTAATCTAATACATTTTGTGAATTAATAAAAAAAAGTATTTTATTTAGTGATCTTTATAAACAACAACCCCCTCTCAATTAGGACCAATTAAATAAATTGCACCTCTCCACCGACAAGTGTATTCGATATTCCTCGAGCACTGTTATTCACATCTGGTCATCTGAACACAGTAATTCACTTTTACATAGTTTTTCTCTCACCTTTACCTCTAGTTTCTTTATTTGTAAAACTGAAATAGATTTCAGATCCTTGTAAAAGTACGAGTATGAATAAGGAGAAATGCCCCCAAAACATTGATGTAAAATAAATAAACTTTTTTGAAAACTGAGTGTTATGGTTTTTAGACATTTTTAATATTTTAAAACCTCAGTAGACTTCAACTACCTAGGAAAATATACTTTATAAATTCTAGTTTTTTTTTTTTAAACTTGTTAGGAAAGTTTTTTGTTTATTAAAAAGTGAAATTGGAGTAATTAAACTGTTCTTTTAAGTCCCCATTACCAAATACTCACTCCTATTATCTTGTTTTAGTAATTTGTAGAATTGTTTATTGGAATGATAGTCTCTAGTCTTTTAGTATGTAATAATGTAAAGGCTTATTGCTGTAGCTTTGCTGGTATTTCTTGTCAGTGTGGAAATAAACTGGTCTTGGGATAGCATACTTATACCTGTCAGAATTAAATAAACATACAACTACTTCATTCCAAGGTTGAACAGGAACAGGAATTTTTTTTTTTATTGAAATAACTATCCTCTGCAGTATTAGGCTATAGGTTAAAATTTAGACTTAACCTTTAACTCTTTATTCATCACCAATATTTAAATATGATTTCAAAAATGAGATTGTAAGATAAAAAGAAAACATTTAGTTGATATACATTAGGTATTCCTGTAGCTGAAGCAGTATATCAATGCATCTGTGTTTAGTGCATGTGTTAATATAAATCCATTTTTCTACTCACTTCACTTTATAATCTAAAGTAAGAAGATATAGTTCAAGATACAATACAATGAATGACAATGTAGGTGCTATCACTATTCTTTTTTTTTTATTTCATTATTTTTGCTTTAAATTACTAAAAGTTATTATTTATGTTCACTATTATAATGTAGGCTTGTTATTTATTTATTTTCTGTGCGCTATCAGGGGTGGACCAGAGCCTTCCAGTACAGGTACCCCCGCTGCAGCTAGGAAGAGACCCAATCAGTGGGCAACTTCTCATTCTTCCTTCAGGCAATTTAGGTCAGCAGCACTTTAATAATAAAATACAATAAGGTTTCTAGATGAACTATTTACTGATGTCACTAGTTCATCTTTGTATTTGTTAAGTTATTTCAAAATGATTTACATTAATTTTTTTATTTTTTTATTTTATGTTATTGCTGTATTTAGTTTAAGGTGTTTCTGTAGCTGAAGTTCCTTATTTAAGAAAACTATCATCTTATTTTCATTGTATTAAATTTCATATTTTTCTAAAATTAAAAAAAAAAAGTAATAATCGGATCTTACTTTTCTGCCTTTATTTTAAAAAGAGTTAATAAATCATTTAGAAATGGCACCAATCCATTGGCACTGATTTTCAGCAACCACTCATTACTCTTACTTATATATTACATTTTTAAGAATGTATTGACTTGATTCCGTTAAGGATTTAATCAGAAGTTGACACTGGGTTTTATAATTGAACAGTTGCTATTTGAATAAAAGTGAGTGGTTAACGATAAAAAATTAACATTTAAGTTACAAAAGATCAGGTCTTTCTGACAACTACACTCTGCTCTTTACACCAATTTAAAGATCTTGTTATTTTAAAGAATACAGCGAACATTTTTCTTGTTGGGCCACTATTATTGTCATTATTATATAGATTAAATAGGGAGGTACTCTACCAAAAATATTGCTTTTTTTTTTAAATATTATTTTAGGTCTATATTTCTGATTGTCCTTTTCTAAAGTATTTCCTCTCTGTTCCCTACGTAAATGTATAACTTTAATTAAACAATGCATCAAGCATTAAACAAGATCATTTTTGAAGTATCTATTACTGAAAGCATTTTCTTATTACCTGATCTTGGTGAACTAAATCTTTACTGTTTTAATTTATTGCTGCAATGTTTTTAGTACTGTATATGGTTTTTCATCAGTTTTTGATTCATTGATTTAATTTTTTTTAAGTTTTTTTTTTTGTCATATTTCATAGTAAATATTTCATGTATGTTGGTTTTTAACTTGAAATATAATTGTTTTTTTAAGTTTTAAGTATGTATTTCTAAAGGGGATTCAATGCAAAGAACTGTACTCTGGCCAGGAGGAAGCACGACCGGTGGAAGTAGCCAACCTCCACCTCTTGTGATGCCTAGTCCTCAACCTGTCCTCCTTTCAGACCGATATGTTACCCTTGCTCCACCCCCTTCGACGGCTCCATCTGGTCATCATCATCACCATCACCATCATCAAGAGAAGAGGAGATCACATGACCATTCAACTACAACCATACATGGTCAGTGTAATTAGTTATTAAACAAAAAATAATCAAAATACATTCTATCACTGGAGAGTCTTCCAAATAAATCATGAAATAATTAATTATGATCTGATACTGAAATAATTTAATCCTAGGATCTAGTATTTCTGTTTTATTGTTCTTTTTCTTAATTGCAGATTATTTTCATATTCTCAGTAAAGTCTTAGGACAGGGTGTTAGTTAAGAATGTAAAGATAAAGAATTGAATATTTGGTCAAGATTAATATAATTGAAAAATAATTTACTTTAATAAAAAAAAAATAAAACCTTAATCCGATAACTTAAAGATTTAACTAAAATTTTTCTGTTTATCTATTTGAAAGTTTAAGAATGTATGAGTGTATGTTTTGATTTGTATTTAAGTGTTTTTAACTTAATTTATGTACTATAGGTAGCAGCAGTGGAGGTTTGGCTGTGGGCCTCTTTCCTCCTCCTCCACCACCACAAGCTCCTTTCCTAATGATGCCCTTTTCTCATCAAAATAATTCTTTACTACTATCAACTCACCTAACCGAACACAATTTGAATACTATGGTGGTTACAAATCATCAGTTGTCTGAATCTGCGGTTCTAAATCCAATGGAGGTAATTTTTGTCCATTTTTTTATCTTTATTTAAATTTGTTCTATATGGATGTGACTCTTACTCAATTCTAATATGTGTCATACAATTTTCTTACATGAAGTTTTTCAAAATTGTTTCTAAGATTTCTTTTTAAGTTTAACTTCTTCAAGTGCTGATTTATCAATTTACATGATTAAAAATTAAGACAAGTTAAGAAAAATAGTATATTTATAGTCAGTAAAAATAAAAAGTGAACTAAATTACTTTATTTTGTTTTGTTGCCTAAAACAAGTATAGGTCTTGACTTCTTCACTATTGGTAAAAATTCAGTAATAATCACTTAATTTTTTTTAATATGCATTTTCCCAAGTAGTGAGCTCTAGATAAGTCATCTACCTAAGTGAATACTGAATGAGAGACGTTTACTCCCTGAATCAATTATAATAATAATTTTGAAGAAATTATTAACTATTTTTAATAGTAGTGGTATTTTATTGTTAAGTAAAATTATAAAATAAACATCAACAATTGATATTTTTAACAGTAGTGGTATTTTATTGTTAAGTAAAATTATACAATATACATCAACAATATTGATACTTACAGCCAAAGTATTGGTTTTATAAGAGTTTTATATACATTTATTTTTTCTATTTTCCAAAAAATGGTGCTGAAGATTTTGATTAAACTTAGCATATCAATACAAAATTAGGTAGTCTTTAATATCATCTAGATTTTATCCTCATTAAAATAGTTTGATTGGGCTTAAATGTGGATTTTTCTAAAAATATTCCTATTAAGTACCTTTTTTTTTTTTGTTTGTTTGAAACAATTCATCATTTCAAATTTTTGCCAATTGTAATAGAAGATTAAATATAAACTATGTAAGAATTTTATGATTAACTTAATATTGATGAAGGTAAGAGGAAAAATCATTTTTCCGGTCGAATATACCTTTTCAAAAATAAATGTAGTAATATAGACGTGTTATATATTGTTACTGTAGCCATGAGTCAATCTTGTGGGTTCGGGAGCTCTTCTGGGATCCACTCAGTCTCATAAAGTGGATACCCTTAATTGGGGATAAATCTGGTGGTTGAGTGTGTTCTGACTAAATCACCTACTTGCACAACCGTTGGCCTAGTAGGAGTACTTCCTTAATAAGTAATGACCCCTGACCCTTCATGGGTTGTATCAGTACAGATTTATTAATTTTTTTAAAAAATTATATATCATTGAAAAGCTAAAGATTTTAGAAATAAAAATATTTAACATGGAAATTTGTAAAAGGTATTAGAAAAACAAAAAATGCTTGAATAAAAAGTATGCTCTAACATGAGTTTGACTTAATTACATTTGCTCGTTACCTTAGTTATTAAATAATGACTTTAAATTTTACTTAACCTATATCTGAGACTTATATTTTATCCTTTATGAGATCTAACTCCATTAATTCATTCTTTGAATTTTCAATGATGATTCTATTATAATTTAACATTGACTAAATGGTTAATGTATAGAATGTACGTTTTAGTGAACTTTTTTTTTTGCATTTCTGCCATACTTTTGCAAAAAAGAAATATATTAAATGTACATTTTTGGAAACCATTGTGATTGAAGTTGGTAAATTTTCTAATTGAAAGGCTCATTTGGAAAAATTAGCTCGGGAAAGTATTGCCACAGTATATAATTTAAAAATATCTGTTCTGAAACTAGTGAGAATTAAATTCAATTCAAAGTAGGGGAGTAAGTGAAAGTTGTGCGATGCGTACCAAACCAGATTTTTTATTATATCTACTAATCATCTTATCACCTGTTCTGCTTCAGGTATTAACAAGTCCCGTGGATGGCTTTGGAGGAGGAAGTATGATCCAACAATTGCCACCGAGTGTTGTCATCTCTCATACCGAGACAAATTCTTTTGTCAGGTCTGATATAAATGCAGTTTATCCACCCCAACATCAGGAACAAACACAAACTTCGCTACCACAACAACCTACTATACAACAAGAACAGATAGTAGTAAAAGAAGAAATTGAACAAGGTGATGAAGTAGTTGAAGAAGAGGTGCGTTTGTTTTTAAATAGGTTTTCTGATCTGAATATTCTTTATTTTACATGCTATAACGGTTTAATTTCTGTTGTAGGCTATTGAAGAAGAAGTAAAGACAGAGGTTATGGATGCTTCCAATCAGACAGAAAGTCCTGTGGAGGATGATGAAGAGAGTGAAGTAGAAGAAGACGTTATTGTCAAATTAGAAGACAAAGCATGCACTACTGTCGAGGAGGAGCCCCAAGAACCTGACATATCAGGGCTGGAACTTCTCAGCAGTATTGCGCAGTTTGAGAAGAGTTCTAATGAAGAGTCATTCGAGTTACCATTACCAGAGATCCCTCAGAAATGTGAGGTAATGTTAAAGTTTGTTCTTTTTCATTTGTCATTGAAACTACTCAATACATTATTAAAGATGATATTGAAATATTAAAGAACAATTAACTATTAAAGATATTGTTTGATAGCTGTTTTATGAATGTTATTGGAAATTTTACTAATTTAATTTACAGGAAGAAGTAAGCATATAAATATTTTATTGCTTATCAGTCATTCTATTATTAGCTTCATTAGCTAAGATTTGTAGGTGCAACAACAAATCATTCATGATTCTTCTAAATACAATTATTTTATATTATTAATATAATAATATATTATATTATTTATGTTATTCTCCAAAGTTTATTATTTATTATTACTTTATTTTGTTTCTACTACTTTCAAAAGTAAATCCCCTTTGTCTGATAATATTGCAGGCCTCAAAATTAATTTTCTTAGTTAGGATCTTTGAGATTCTTCTACATCTTTAAACATTTTTATCACTTCTTAGCCATTAATTTTCTCTGAAAAACTATGACCTCTTGAGCTATTTTATTAGTTTATTCTTTTCTCCATTTTTTTCTCAACTCTTTTCACCAATAAATCCTACTTATTCCCTCATGTCCTATCCACCCTGTTCCAATAGATTTAAAATTAGCATTTCTTATTTACAATTATACTATAAAAACTAATATATTAGTAATGTGGAAATTTATCTTTTTATTTAGTTTTCTCTAAAGGTAGTGATGCGTGTACTGTACCAGATTTTGCAATGATTATTTTTTCTTTCCTTTTTACTCCAAGGCTCTAAATCCCACTTACTTTTTTTGTATTGTTATTCCAAATGGGGCATGTACCAGAATAAATAAAAAATTAATTATTATTATTTGTTAAGCATATTTCCGAAACTGTAAAGCTAAGGAATGTTTTTAATGAATACTAAGTATGTTTTTTTTTATTATACTTTACAGTTTACTGTAGTTGAAGTATTTTGTCACTTATAATTGACATTAATCGGATTTTTAGGAAAAAATTCCTGAAGATGAATGGAAAGAAGACCATGTTCAAGAAGGCATGCAATGTGGCCTTGGACTTTTGTGTTCTGTAGCTGAGCGGTGTCTGGAAGAAGAAGTTGTTGAAGAAAGTTTTGAGCCCAAGTCATTCTCTTCTGTAATAGATCCAGTAGTTGATGATTATAATGAAAGAAAAGAAGAAAATGAAGATCTATCTGAAGTTGAAAATCTTTCCAATGGTGATTAACTATTCTATTTTGTATTATTTTAACGTTATCTTATATATTTAATTTAAAGTGTATACACTATAATAATAATAATAATAATAATTTTTTTTTCCTAATAGATGGTGAAAATTCATCTGAAAAGGAATTGAGATTAAGTATTATTCCTGAGAAGAAAGGGGAATGGTTTGCTTCAACTGAAAGGGGGAGAGATAAATTAAAAATAAAAATCACTCGACGACCTGGAAGGCCTAGAAAGAAAACAAAAATAAGTTAGTACCTTAATTATTTTTAAAATAATAAAATCAAAATTTGTGCGAAGTTTAACGAATGAATAAAAAAATCATTCTTATTTATCAATCCCTCTCTAGAAATATTTACTTTAATTTTCCAGCTCATAGTTGTAAATAATTGAATTTATTAATCAATATTTCAATTATGAAAGAAAAATTGTGTAGAAATTTAATTTCATTAGAGTGAGTGACAAAATCGGTCAACAGGATTAAAAACAATCAATCAATATATTAATTAAAACTGAAACATTTTGACTTAAGTAATTTTTAACATGTTATTCTTTTTTCAGTAAATATATGAAGTTTTTTTTTTTAAACAGTTTGCTTAAATATTGAATAATAATAATAATTATTATTATTTTATTTATTTATATTAATATATTCCTATACAAAAGAGAAAAAAACATTATTAATCACAAAGCTGGATTTTTATGGATCATTAAGTTGTTTTAACTAAAGATATTAATCATATCACATTAATGTATTTAAAGCAGGTCCATGAATTCCAACAATTTTTTTTTATGTTAACTTTAACTAGACAGAATACATGATTACAACAAATGAACCACTTGAAAGTTAAAGCATTTATTTATATCCTGTGTAAGTTTGCAAAGCATGTTACTCCATGGTGTTAAAGCGTTGTATCTAGGAATCCAGGAAAGAAAACGAATTAGTTCTCCAGGAGATTTATTCTGTAAAATTGTTAGCATTTCAATGAAAGGAAATCTATGAAATCATAAAGAATATAGAAAGATATCCTTTACAGTATAAGATTACAGGTTAGAATGGATGCTTTAAGAAAAAATCCTCAAGCTATCTATTAACATGAATAGATTAGCTATCCAAAAGTTCTAAATAAATTTTATTGTTATTTGTTTACTTTTGTTTATTCAAGGCATGGCTTGCAATTTTGGGCTACTCAAACTTCATAAAATATGGTGTATATATACTCCTTTAAATGTACACTTGCCTTAATTTGTATAAGTCAACAAATTATAATGACTTACACATATACTTTTAGTAGACTCAAAATAGGAAGCATATCTATATTCTGCAATTTCATAAGCTGCAAGAGAAAATAGTACAATTAATGAATTCTCTCATTTTATTGTGGTTAATAGATTGTGAGGAATAAACAGGATGAAAGAAGAAGAACTCGATTCTAGAAAATGTGATTGTATTAACATCGTTTCTACTACTTATCTTTGATATATACATAGAATATCTATATTCAGATGTCTTTAAACAAATATTTAACTGCTTCAGCTATAAATTATTTTTTATTTTCACTTCTCTGTGGCACAGCTATCAATCTACCTTTCATACTATCTCTTTGGACCTTATCTCATGTCCAGTGTGCTGTTATTGTTACCTCCCTGTTTTTTATTTAATATAAACTTAGTGATTTTTTATTTTTCGCATAAACCTGTTTATTTT
>NW_027105306.1:569173-574704 GCF_000696795.3 Halyomorpha halys
TCACTATGTCAATTTTTTCATTATTTAGTTTTAGATCTGTTAATATTTTTTTGAATTCCAGTGCATTTCTGACATCATGAGTGAATAAATAATAATTTATTGAAAATGATGGAAGTAATTATAAACCTCAAAAAATTATAAAAAATTGACTCACCAGACTTCCTAGAGAGATAATCCAGATTTTTTATCTTCAATCTATTTGTATTAATTCTACTTCACTATGCATAAGGAATATTTCATTTATTTGGTGTTACTAAAAATGCAAGCCTTTCTTTAAAGAAATATAATAGATGTTCTTGAAGTGTAATATGCATCTAATGATCCAAATATTCCAGAAGGATACAATTCATGTTTTGGGATTCATTAATGGTTATCATATATTTGCTGAATTCTATTAATAGATAACACTAAAGTTAGTCGACATTTATAAAGCTGCTTTATGATTGGTAAACTGACTTGAACATTAGGATCACCATAATGATTATAGCAGAATTGAATGAACAAGTAGACATATAATGCTGGTGTTCTTAGGAAAACGCAAGTCTCCGAATCGATGTGAACCACCAGTTTTACAACCTTGGTCTGCATCTCCAGATGGTGCAACTTCTCCTTTGACGTCTCCTCCTACATTGACCCCTCATAAGAGGAAATTGTCTCATGATCTAAGTCAGGTAGATATTACTATTAATTACAAAAATTAGCCCACTTGTAGCGTTAAACATTGCTCCTTTATCCTTTTTTTTAATTTTTGTATTCTATATTTTCTAATTCTATCTAGGAGTCAGATGAAGGGAGTAGCAGTAGCAGTGGTCATCCACCACCCCTCTCTCCTGCATGTTCCAGTTCAAGTAGTTCCAAGAAGAGGAAAGTAGGAAGGCCAAAAAAGCGAGGGGATGAATCTCCGCAAGAAACAGAACTTATGGTTACCAAATCTCTGCCATCTAATAAGGCTATTGAACGAATTCTGGCAAACAAGTCCGGGATTTCTAATCATACACCTTCACCCTCACCCCCGCCTTCATCATCTAATATTGGATCACAGAACAAAATTAAACCTAAGCTAAAGGCTGAAGCGAAGGTATATTTTAATTTAATTTAATTTACATTTAATTAACAATAGGTAGTTTTGAACCATTATATTTCTAAAACCTTTATTTCAGTGGTTCTTCCCAGATATGTCCATTTTTTCTTCTTAATTATGCTATAAGTAATAATAATAGTTTTTTAACTCACACTTTAGAAATCCCTATCATATGATGTTTATTAGCTCTGTGATTATTCAATGAAAAAATTATACTTTTTAACAGAGCTTCCATTTTTAGATTTGACTATTATATGACTGGTGCAGATTCAGGAGTGAAACTTTCTATTTCCTAAAACTCTTTATAGTTTCATATTGCAATATCTCCTCGTCACTTTCATTCTATGTAAGTCTCCCTGTCATTTATCTACGATGACAGGGTTCATCAATTTTACCATTTTCACTATAATGGAAAAATGATTATAACGCTGTGGTTTCCAAAATACAGTAAATAAAACTTCAGATGACAGCAGATTCAAATAACCTAGATTTCTAACTTTTGAACCCAGATCTATGAAGCTCTAATGAGAAAACATCACAATACCAACTTCAACATATGAATAAATAGGAGAAAAAAAGAAAAGCAAGGGTTATTTGCTAAACTCTTTCTATCCATTTACAATACTTGGTTAAAAAAAAAAAAAAAGTGGATATAGCCAAAAGGCCAAGTTATCCTGGTACCTTCAGTTTTTTAAGAAAAAGGATAATATTTATTACAAATTATTGGATTATTAATATCCACTGTCATGTTATATATAATATCTTTGTTTCAAATGTAAACTGAGTTCAAGGCCAATTTAGTTCATAAAGTCTCATAATAAAAAAATGAAAACTTAAGTTTTCTCTATGGGATTTTATGTTGGAATGCCATAGGTAGTTGAAATAGAAAAGTAAAACCATTTACTGACCTTAATCACTGTAATTTTCTTTCTTTTCATGAATTAAAAGGAAGTTTGTTTGCAATGAGACATTGCTTGCCTCTCCGAATTGCATATCATTACCACCTTTCCAAAGATGGCCGCAAATTTTTAAAAAATCATTAAAGATTGGGTATCAAAGTATCTCAACTGATACCATGACCTGTAATGGGTTTATCAATTTTGTCTCATCGAAGTTACCATTTATCCTCTGAAGATGCAAATATAAGTGTGTGTGTGTGTATTATTTTGAACAAAATATTTTTATTAAACAATTTCAGGTTAAAGAATGGCATGATGATGAAGAACTAGATTTGAGTCCTGGGAAAGAAAATGGTCTTGATGATCCTTTACCCTCCCGATCTCCATTGTGGAAATCACCTACAAAGCCAAAAGTAATTATTTTTAATGAACCTATTTTCTTAAAAATTATTTACAATTAAATTAATGAAATTATAACTCACCTTAAGTTTTAGAGGCTTTTGCTTTACTTTGTTAAAATTGATATATAATTAATTTTGAATTGTTATTAATTAACAACAGAGTTATTAATAATAAATAGTTCTCTTTATTTTTCTAAATCTGGACTACCTGATTTTTTCTATTAGGTCTAAATCAAGGCAAAGATGAGGGTGTTTTTAATATTTTTAATTCATGCCTCATTGACAAATACCTATTTAAAATGTTTAACTTATATTGATTTTCATTCATTTAAAGATTACTCTTAAGAGAGAAAAAACACAATCCAGAATTCTATTGGAGTTTAAAGAATTTGCCTCAATCTGATTAGGGACAAATCTTTATTAGTTCATATTTTATTTATTATCTGCTTACATTTTTATAAGAACTCATTGTTCATTTATTTTAATCCTTTTTCAAACTCCACAAAATTTTAAAGTTTTAGATTTTATATTTTATTTTTAAATATTGAAATTATCGGCTAGAAATTTAAAAAAAATAATTTTGTTATCAGGCGGTGTCTTTATCTCCACCCAGAAAACCAAAGGTAAAGGTAGATAAAAAAATTAAGAAAGAAGAGGAGACAGTTGTTAGGCCTGAACCTGTCACTGACAAACCCACTGATCCCATTGCTGCTAAGTCACCTCAAGTAGTTTCACCTGTACCAATGAAGCCATCACATAGGCCTGCGATAAAGACGGCTTCAACTTCTGTTGTGAAACCTCAAAAAAATATTTCAAAATCACCTCAACATACTCCATCACCTCCTTCTCAGCCATCTCCAAAACGAGAAAGATGTAAGTTTTTAAATTATTCTTTTTTTTTAAAATAATTCATTGAGCTAATTTTTTTCTTGTTCTCATTTATCTATTAATGAAATTGTTATTATTTTTAACTGCATATTACATTTATATCAAAATCTTATCCATTTTATGTTAAACCTCATCTGTTAGATTTGTTCCTGAACAACTGTTTTTTAGCCAGTGTCTTAGATGGCTGTTTTTTACTTCAATCATGCTAACTTAATCAATCAATGCTAACTTATCCATAAACTCATTGAGTTATTTAGCTTAATGAGTTTATGGATAAGTAGTTATTCAGCTATTTAGCTCAATGAGTTTATGGGTAAGTTAGCATTTTATTAAAGAGATTTTATCACCTGGGTTCAGTTTTTTTTCCTCTCATCTTATTTGTTGCACTGCTGCTCAATAGTTTTTTTTTTCTTTTGGTGAGGTTATAATTTGGTTTGATATGCAATGTAAAGTTTGTTTCGCAAATTTTAGCCACAAATATCATGTTTTTGCAAACTGTTTTCATCTATAATTTGTAAGTGAAATTCATTCTTCCTCAGAATTTTTATAATTTTTTAAAAAATATTTTATATAGTATTTGTAGTGGTTCATGATTGTTTATAACTTGTAATCAATAATGATTACATTTGTCATTTGTACATATAATAGAAATGTAACAGAAATACATATATATCCTACAAAAAACATAGGTTCTATTAGTTATTTCATAATCATGAATGTACAAAAGCTGGCCTATATTTGTAGATTTTTGAATAAATATGCTGACATTTTCTAAAATTACAGAATTAGCTTTGATTCCTTTATCTCTCTATGTATCTATTTTTCATGTTCATTTAATATTTAGATTGATTTTTATTTTATTTAGACCAGGAATTTATTATTTAATGATATTGTAAATAAGCACCACCAAAAAGAAGAAATGGAATTATTTTAGTTGTTTATCTCTCTTATTTTTATTGTAATGATAATATTTTTATAACTCCAAATGCCTAATCTAATTGGCAGGGAGTGGAACAACAGTATAGCCTGCTCATACTGTTATTAATGTATTGTTTAAATGTTTTAGTATTGTTATGATATATAGCTAAAAATAAAGTGTCGATTTGTATTCTTCTACCAATTTATCCCCTTTATTTTCTTCAACTCTTTCTTCAAGGTTTCAAAAAATATCTTAGATTTGGAATATGGTAGAAACTATTAGGTTTTTAATTTTTTTCACATTGGATATTTGTATTATTAATTGTTTAACAAAGTTTTTGATGTGGAATTCTTTTAATCCTAGATGTAACCCGAAATACAGATATCAGTTATTCTTTTATAGATAGTATAATGATATCATCTTAGATTTTGCACATGGTAGTGACTATTTGGCTTTAAATGCTTTTTAAATTGAATAATTGTATTATCACCTTTGTAAGACACTTTTTTTTATGTTAATTACTTTTAATCCTAGGTGTACCCCAAGTTCCAGATTGTAAGCTTACTGAAGAGCAGCTGAAGTCACTTCCTTGTAGGATACTTTCGATAACGAATGGTCAATTTTATCCAGGGGAAGTAACAAAAATTATTGCACCTGATATTTATGAAGTACACATTTATAAAGAGAGGTGTCGTAAACCTCAGATCCTTTGTCGGGATGAAATCCTTAGCTCATCGGTAAGAGCAGTTTTAAATTCATCATTTAGAATATCAAAAGCTATTCAAGATTTCCATAAAAATTTATTTTTCTTCAGGTTGCTGAGGTACATTGCCCAGAAGATATGTTCTTACCCTCAGGTACTCGGGTTTGTGCTTACTGGTCACAACAGTATTCATGTTTCTACCCTGGTCGTGTCGTTTTCGATTCTGGTTCAGGTCAGGTACCTATAGACTTCGATGATGGTGACAATGGTACCATAGAAAGGACCAGTGTTCGTTTCTTACCTCAGGATTACCCTTTGGTTGGTGAGTATTTTTTAAATTTATTTGTGTATTATTTTGGTTTATCATTTTCAGTCATGAACCTTTTTATTCGAGTAATAAAAACAAAATTTTACCATCTCCTCTTAACCTTTGAGGTTTTACATCTCATGATAGTCCAAAGATCAGAGAAAGAAAAATCTGTCACGGGCGCCGTTTACAAACTTTTCAAGAGTTGTGGCTTTTTATGATCATATTTATCATCTTTAAAAACCTTAAATAATAAATTTGCATAAAACAACGTTTGAAACTATAATATCTCAAAATTAAAGAATACATTAAATAATTTACAATATGTATATA
>NW_027105306.1:575918-594631 GCF_000696795.3 Halyomorpha halys
AATAATAATAATAATCTTTATTTATTCTGGGATTGATCCCTGTAGAATAATTTACAGGGCGTCAAAATTAGGCTTTAGAATCTTAGAGTAAATTGCCAAATAGATGAAATTACAAAATGTCATAAAATAAAATAATACTATGAATTTAAAAAGATACAAATAAACAACAATAATTAACAGAATATATAAAATAGTGATAAAACAAATAAAATAAGACCACTTTTTATATTATAAAACATAAGATGACTACTGATAGTAAATAAAAAGAAAAATAATGATAAAAAATCAAATACAATTAAACTAAAAAATAATAAATGAAAAGAGATAATTTCTGCTAGTGTACATATTTACAATTATAAACGAAAAT
This sequence comes from Halyomorpha halys, assembly GCF_000696795.3. NCBI lineage: Eukaryota > Metazoa > Arthropoda > Insecta > Hemiptera > Pentatomidae > Halyomorpha > Halyomorpha halys. The sequence continues at coordinate 576,286 of NW_027105306.1, forward strand.
CTAAGACATAAAATACAGAAAATATATAGAACTTTTTTGAAACTTTCAATTGTTATTCTTACGGAATTGGGAGGACAGAAGGTAGTCGAAGATATGGGATTTGAAGATTGGAAGGGTATTAGAACTTCGAATAAAGGAGGGAATAGAATTCCATTGGAAAGAGGAAAGATCTACCAAAGGCTGCGGTTCGATGGGCAGTTACATATAAGTCTGAAGGCCGTGAGTGGGTATTGCGGGAATGCACTGAGGACTTAAATTGAAGGATATCTGAGATGTACGATTGACGGCAGGATTGGATAACTTGATAGAGAAAGGAAGCAAGGAAATATTTTCGACGGAGGGAGGGGTAAAGTCACTTCAACTCTTCATAAAATCGGGTGACAGAGGCGTCCCTAGGGACCCAAAGATGAATTGTACAAAGCAATTAATTAACTGTTTTAATTTTGTTTCGAGATCCCCAGAGACTCCCCCATAAACCACACAACAATAGTCAAAGTGGGGGAATATTAAGAAAGTAAGGAAGCCTGTGGGTTTCAAAAGGAAGTAGGTGACGAAGATAATTTAAACACTTCTGGGTGGAAAAGGTACGACAGGAAATATGGGAAACATGGTTTTTCCAGGAGAGCGTTTGGTCTATAGTGACACCAAGGTTTTTAACCTATGGATGGAATTGTATCGGATTGTTGTTTAGGAATAAGGTAGAATGTAGGTAACAAAATTACTATCGATAGATGCTACTGATTGGCAGAGAATCAAAAAGCAAGTGGTTCTTGTTATTAAGAAATTTCACGTTAGGGGATAAAGTTGTTAGACGCCTCAATATAGGAGACTTTATATATGTGACATATATTGCAAACATTTTGACCACTCCTGATTTAAAGTATTTGATTGTTTCTTCTAACTATGCATCCTTTATAGTTCACATTCATTGAGATCTGATCCTTTTGAAAATAAATAAGTATTTAGTATTTGGATTGAAAGTAGATATTCTAGTATAAAAAATGAATAGTCTAATCTACAATTTAAAAAAATATATGGCTCGGAGGAATATATTTGGTACAAATTTCGAAACTAACATTTTATTATCATTATAAAAGTAACCAGATTCATTAGCATTGCCAATTAAACAAACCATAAAGTTTTATATTTTCTGGAGGTTTTTTATAATGATTCTCATTGGTATCATAATAGTCATGCTAAATACTTTACTTAATATTATAACATAATTACAATTTACAAATATTTTGACATAATAGTTTTGAAATTATATTGTATAGTAACTTTCTTTATAAAATTTAATGTTTGTGAATTTTCATTTACAAAATTGAGTATGTATTGCATTAGTTTTTTTAATGCCACTTATTAACCATTTCGAAACAAATTTCAGACTATTGAAACTTGTACAGAACCAGAAAATATTTCTATTTCCTCTGCAGAAACTGAGGAGAAAGTGGAAATTACAAATCCAGAATTTTTAGAAAAAAATAATAAAAAGATTAATGAGGAAACATCTCAAGACGAAGCTGAAAAAAACAGTGTGATTGATGGAGATGGTGCAGACGAAATCATGTCAGTTTTACAGGTAAATATTTGATAAATCTTTTATTTCATTAATTTATAAATTATAATTTAAATAACTCAGCTCTTTGATTAATAATAGGAGTGACACTATGGTGGATTGGTCTTTGTTATAATTCAAAATATTTGTTTCGTTTTTTTTATGAAACAATATCAATAGTAAAGAATATTTTTTAAAAATAACAGTTTTTCTTCTTTTCTATAATCACAGTGTTTCTGATAGGCTGTTAAAATAAAAAAAATCATTGTATATTTGAACAGCGATCACTCTTTAATTTTTTGGAAAAATCTAAAATACTTGAGAAAGACCTTTTTAAAATAGTTAATTGAAATTAATAGTTTATGGTTATATTTTTCAATTCAAAAAAATTTGATTATAAAGTAAAAGAAGTGTGTTGGAACCTATTTCATTCATCAATTAAACTAAAAATAGACTAGATAATAAATGAGTGAATTAGATACAATCTCTATTTTTCTAAGTAATTTTTTTTCCTATCTCTGTTATTATTTATAATAATTATATTGTATTGGTTGTTTTAAATAAATTTAAGTAGTAGGTTGACTATTATTTATTTAAAAGTTGTTTTTTCTGAAGAAATTTAATAATAATAAAAAATTTATTTTTATTAAAATAAAAATATTTTTAACTAATAAATATATATTTATAATATGCTAAGTAAAATTTGATGAGTAGGAATATAGTAATATAGATTGTTTAAATTAATGTTACTGACTTATCAATTTTAACTCTATGAAACTGATTTCCTTAATATACATCAGATTAAATGAAATGAAATGGAATATATTATCAAGCTTTGTTGACCATTGATGTTATTCTATAGTTTTTATTTTGGTAACTAGTCTTGATTCGTTTATGGTGTAAATTAAATAGCGTAGAACTCGTAAATACCCAATATAATGTATAGATTATTTTAATTATATTGAACTTTATTATAAGTCCGATAACAGTAATGTCCTCTTTTATTAAGATACATTCTTGAAAATATTCCAATGTTATTCCCTTTTTTAATTATTAGCAAATATTAGACCTTTGAAAAATTTATATTTTGCAGCTTATTGTGGTTTCTTTCTACATGCGTTGTCCTAAAAATTTTGTTGGTGTCTGTAACAAGTGTCAATAGTATTTTATAGAGGGAGTTTACCATTTTTGTCCTTATACATATCTCTTATATCTACATTCAAACTTTTTTCTATTCTATTCATTCAATCTGATGTTTCAAATGTCTACAGAAAAAAGTTAATTACGATTTAACATAATCTTTTTTAATTGTGTATTTGGTAAAATTCCTTATCTTATTAAAATATTTAGACTTATGAATAATAGTTGTTAATATTTGGTCAGTTTCTACAAAGTTTTTTAAAATTCTGAAAATGTTTGGTTAATTAACTCCTATATAAGCTGTTAGAGAATATTTCATTATTAAATATGTTTCACCTATTAGCATTAATTAGTATTCTTCAAAGTCAAGCAATTAATTTATTTATGAAGAATTCCTCCAATTATTTATTGTTATTTATTTTTTTTGGAAGAATAATTAGATTTTTGTGGAAGTGATATTGGTATAATTTGATATTATTTCGGAATTCTGTAATGTCTATTCTGAAGTCCATATACATTTTTTAATTGTAAATTTGGTCAAGTTTCTTACATCATTAAAATCTTCAGGCTTTTACCTTATTGGTACCTAGTAATGATGTTAGAATGTTGGTCAAATTAACAGTTAAAAAATATTATCTTGACTTGAAAAGGGACATTATTGTCGTATGTTATCAGATTGGATAAATAAAATTTTAATTAATTTTGTAAATTTTCTTTTAGAAATAATATTACAAAACAATTCAATAAACCTTTCAATAAGAAATTAATTGGTAGATTTTGAAGTTATTAAGTTATGATTAAATTTATATATGTTTATTTAATTATTATTTTTTTTGGCAAGTATTTGTAAAAAAGTATAAAAGAGTTAATACTGCAATCCAACGTTTTATTCAGAATTTTTTCCAGAGTGAGAAGCAGGAGGCACTGGAGAAAGAACGGAAGAACAGGCATGGAGAGAAGATTCACAAGCATCACAAACATCATAAACACAGAGAAGGGTGCAAGACACACAAATGTAAGCATAAGCACCTCAGGAGTCGCAAACATAAACATTCTCGTGGTAATTAAAATATATTATTCTCTCCATTTGAAAGGATTCTTCTGTTTTGCACGTTTATTTTCTAACCTGAAGTAAATGTATTAACATTTTTAATTGTTCATTAACGCATTGCATTGTACATTAATCCGTGTATACTGGTGTCGGAATATATAAATTATTACAAACATTAACATTAATTCTTGCACAGTTCATTAGTTTATATTAACTGGTTGTGAATAAAAATCACAATGTTTATTCCTCCTTTAAATAACATTGCTTAATGAATTGTACATATATATTATTTACTAACTGAGTTTTTTATAGACAGATATATTTAAATTATTTTAAAATATTTTGAAATCAAAATTATATCTGTGATTATATTTTCTATTAATCATTTAAAAATCTTAGCAATGAAATTTCAGTTTTCAAATCTGTTTCAGTCTAGAAATTGGTTAGAAAAGAAATGTAATAATGATGTACTAGATCTCACAGATGAAATGTCATATTCTCTTTGGAACTTGTTGAAGTATTCAATTGATTAAATTTATCTGTGTGCTCTAAGTACTTTATGAAAAGTTCTGATTTCAGTTGAATCCGGTCAAATGCTTTCAGTTCCTTTCAGTACTGGGTTAAATTATGTTTGGTTGCATGATCAATATTATTCTGTATGTGTTACCGTTACTGTAAGTAATATCAATAAATGTCCATGTATATATTAATGTTTCCAAGCTCCTATTTTAACATACTATTACATGGTGGTGGTATCTAGTCTTTTCAACTCTAGATTTATCAACAAAACTATGTCTTTTTTAAAATTGGGAAGTATGTTTAAAAAACATCTGGTTTTGATAAATATACATAAATGGTTTTTAATTTTAATTTTGGGACTTAAGTTTTAAATATAATTCATAATTTCAGTTGAAGTCTCAGACTTCGAAGTCTATTGCATTGATAGGTTCTATAAATCTATTTTAAATTTACAGATATCTAAAATATTTTAGAAAAACAAATCTTATTTATTATCAAGTTATTGTGTTCCATTATTTTCTAGTAAAAATTATGATATCTTGTTTATAAACTTTATAATTCTGTTATATGTAATATTTTTGATTTTAAAAAAGTCTCTCGCAAAGATATTCTAAGTTATAATGTTTCAAAATAGTCCTCCATTTTAAAATTTGACCTTAACAATATTACACTAAAATTTCAGTGTTGTGAATGTTGACTATTAATTGAAAATCAAATCAAATGTACAAATAAATAAAATAGATTTATAGCAAATGTTGAAGCATGGGCGGGCCAAAAGTTATTTGAAATGGAATATATATGGTTTCTAAATATTTGTTAGTGCTTAGTAGAATAGCTTTAATTTGGAAATTTTTCCTCAGGCCTAAATCTTTAATCAAAGACAATCACTAAAATCCTATATTATATAAAAAGTGAATTCTATATTAAAACTAAATCTTAAATCAAAGAAAATCAGTAAAATCCTATATTATTTAAAAACTGAATTCTAAGTTTAATGATTTCATGATAAATGCAGCTAATAACGTAATAAATTAATAATTAATTTGAATTTAAAATTATAATATTTATAAAATTAATAATAGTTTAAAATTTGAGTGTTTGTTCATTTTAAAATAAAAGTGTCCTTTGTATTCAAAACTTAACTGTGTTTTGAGGTTGGGGTGGTTGAACAAGTTAGTACAGAACCAGCACTCAGTATTGAAAATTATTATAGAGTAAAAGAAAGTGCTATTGTTAACTATACTGAATTGATTATAAAAATTTATTAAATATGAACAAATGTTACTTATTACATTAAAATATTTAATGCTGGATTGTGAATGTTTCATAGTTATAGTTTTTTTGTTCATCTTACTCAAACCAACTGAATAATTGTTTGACTGGTAATCTATTACTTTCTGTATAGATGAGTCGAAAAAAAAAGAGAGTGAACCTGTTACCGATAAATCAAGCGATATTGGAACACCCAGCCCTAATTGTGATAAAGAGGACAAGGAAAAGGCATGTATAGTTTATATTTTCAAAGACTGAAATAGCTCCTATTAATTTTCTTCTGTGCGCTCATACTTTAAATGAGAAGTATATTTTTTTTTTTCCCTCTGAAAAATATAATATTATTACATATATTATATATATATATATTACTATAAATTAAAGGAAAAAAGTAAAAAAATGGATTTTACTATCATACATTATGGCCTATGTACGTAGAACCTTATGAAATTCTTTGGAGAAGAAAAAAATATAGGCTTCCTGTTTATATTTTACTTTTGTTATATTGTAGTTATATTATTGTAAAATTAATAATCTGGCCTTTAAAGTTTTTTTTTAATACATTATATAAAGAAAAAGATTCCAGATAAAACAATATTTCAAAAAGTTGTCTTCAGGATATTTATTGTGAGACTTAGAAATAAACAAATAAAATATTGGCAGTGGCCGAACTGTTTGTCCCTAAATGAAACGATGAATGTTATGAATGTTAAAAGTTTTTATATTTCAAATTTTATTGTTAGTAAACTGTCGGTTTATACTTGTTAAATTTTGTAGTTTTAAATAAGTGTGATTATACCACGTAGCTTGATTTTTTTAATGACTTAATAAAACTTATTAGGAAGACAAATCAAGCAACGACAAACTCATGCTCAATAAAAATCAATCCCGTAACTAAAGCTAATTTTCTTTTTCATCTAAGACAATAGTTTGAAACAACGGGGGCTTATTTACATAACTAAATGCATTCCATTTTTATTCCATACCTTAATAAATTGGGCTTCAGTGAGAACTTGCATAGAATATTTTAAAATAAATATGGATAAATTTTCTGTATATTTCATAATATTCATTTGATTTAGGTGAAGTTCATTTTTTTTTGTTAAGTGTTAAATTATTTTTTCAAAGAGTGGGCACTATGTTCCAGGAGACAATTAGTTTGGAATTTTTCCAAAAAATAATTCTTTGTTTTTAGAGTTTGTAAATAATTTTTTTAAAACCACCTAATAGTTTGAATTTATTAAAATGCAACTTTATTGTATATTTATAGCTTAATAGGAACCACCATTAATTATTTTAATTTCATAGGCATTGTTTTTGATATTCAGTGATCAATAAGTCAGTTCTAAAAACTTACAGACCGGTTTTATTCATTTTAACAAAATATTGTTTATTGTTTTATTTATTATTTTAATAGATAACCTCTTAATTTATCAAATGTACAAATTAATTTTGATATTAATTTTAATAGTCATTTATTTTAAATTTTAATTTACAGAACAAAAGTGAGGAAGTTTTAATGAATGGATCAAACAGTTCGATAACTGGTCCTAAATCAAAGATAGCTGCTTTCCTTCCTGAAAAACATGAAATGTGGTCATGGGTGGGAACCGGCGTGAAGAAAGGTCGACCATTGGGGCCCAGAGGAAAGGGTCTCAGGATCTGTTATAAAGCTATACAGAGAGGAAAAGAAATTATTTCTGTGAGTATTATTTTGTTAGTTTTATTTGATGCTATCTCTGTTTGGGATTTAATTGTTTTTGTATTATTTATAGTTTTATATTTATTTCAAAATACTATAATTTTAAATTATTTATACATTAACTTTCTTGAAGAAAATTACATCTAATACCTCTTGTTTAAAATATCTAAGTCCATAAATTCAAGCTTATTTAAAGATCTATTATTTTTTAAGGTTGGTGATTGTGCTGTATTTGTTTCAACTGGTCGCCCTGACAGACCTTTCATTGGACATATAGAATCATTCTGGCAGTACCAAATGAAGAAAAACATGACCGTGAGGGTTTCTTGGTTTTACCATCCTGAAGAAACCATAGGATGTCCGGATAAACTTCCTTATCCGGTAAGTAGAAAATACAAAATGGATTTTTCTTTTAAAAATATAATATTGGCGTTCTTTACATTGAAAATGTAATTTACATTGACTGATTGTTAAATTATTTTGATTAAGTTTGATAAATTTTATTGATTGTTTTGAAAATATGTCTTATAGCTTCGATAAATGACCAATTTTACTGCTTTCTATAGTTATTATGTTTTTACACATCCATTGTTCACTGAATCACTCCAAATATGAAATCCTTTGTGTTTGCAATTTTTTTTATTTTTCTACTTTTTGTTCATATAATGGATAAAAAATGTTTTCTTTTTTCAGTTTAGCTTCCTCAATATTTTTATCTTACTTTTTGTCTAAATCTCATATTTTATTTTCAGAAAATTATCCTTTTCCTTTAAATATTTATTCGCTACATAATTATTTATGTATGAATGCTAATTTTTGTCATTTGAGAATACAGTGTTCGAGACAAACCATTTTCAAAATATAGGCATATCAGGGAAATCTATTTACACATATTAAAGTGAAAGTAGTGGATGGTATTTGATAAAATTTTTACTAGATCATTTCAACACTAATCCCTAACTTTTCTTCAAAATTGGGCCAGATCAGACATATTCTTTTCAAAATACAGGTGTACCAAGGAAATTATGTTGGCACTTACATAAGTGGACAGAATCATAAAACCTGCAACAATCCAGTTAGTTCTCATTTCAGGTGATCTCATTTTATTCTAGGAACCATTCTGCGTCAAGCAAATTTGTGTTTTTAAAAAAATTAATTTTTTTTATTGAACAAATCCATTCAAAAAATCAATTAGTATGAAAAATATAGTTCTTAAAATTTAGTGCTCAATATATAAAAGACTTTATAGATAAACTAAAGGCGCCAGAATATACCTTTATGCGTGTGCACACATTTTTGTAGCGTACAACTTAACTTTGTTACAATTTGATTTAACTTTTTAAGTCACTTGCCAAGGAATGGAATCTGACATAAGTACAAAACCTGATTATTTAAGGATATTACACCTATTTAGAATGCTTATATTCTTATATACTTAGATTGCTACATTATTAGAACATAGATGTATACATTAGAATACTTATATATTTATATATAGAAATGAAAAAAACTCAAAAGGAAACGTGAAATAATACTGTAGTAGGATTAGTCAATTCACAATTACTTATTCTTACTTAACAAAATTATCTTCTTCAAAATAAACATTTATACTTTTCTTTTAAGCACCTATTGCCAGTAAAACTGCCTGTACTAAAAACCTAATGATGGAATATGTTTTTAATTAATTTAAAAAAATCTAGATTTAACCTTTTTATGCAATTAAGATAGATACATGTGGCTGTCAATATTAATGTGGTGTATTTGTTAGTTGGTGTTTCTACATTATAATACTATTCATTCTCATGGCTGATTTCAACAGAGCTTTTAATTTTACATACTTATTTTTTAAGGGCGGTCTGTTTCGATCTCCACATCTAGACAACAATGATGTACAAACAATATCTCACAGGTGTGAAGTTCTGCCTTTTACAAAATTTCATGAAAAAGCAGAAGCTAATCCTGGTTTCGTGGATTCAGTTTATGAAAACCATGAAACATATTATTTAGCTGGGCACTATGAGCCTGCAGCTGCTAAATTAGATCTCGAACCCGAAGTAAGTACTAAAATAAGTTTTTAATGAATTTTTTTATTCCTATATTCATGCTATATGAATTCTGTATTGTATATATATTGTGTGTGTGTATGTATGTATGTGTGTGTATATATATACACACACACACATATACATGTACATATACACTATACAATGACAGTACAGAATAATGCAAAATACAAAAGAACCTGATAAATGAAGTTAATAAACTTGTTTTTTTTTTCCTATTAATTTAGTACTTATTTATTAATCCATTGAATAGTTGTTTGTTGTAACCTGCGGTCTAACTGTCCTTGTTTATTCCTCTATATTTTCAATTATTGAATTGTGATTTGAATTATTCACATTTTTATAATGGAAAGATTAATTAAATTTAGGGAATTATCTACTACCAGAGAAAGTGGTTAACCAGTAACTATCATTATTAATGCTTTAATTGGATGGCATCCTGTCGTCTTCCTTATATCCATCTATTCATTTACAAATTAAAACAGCTGTTAATCAATATTTGAAGGTTGGGAGGATATACGTTCAAGGGATGAAAGAAGTTATGGAATTAGAAAAGAGATGTGGAATTATATGAGGATTGTATTAGTTAAGATCTGCCAAAGGCTACAGTTCAGTGGGCCATGTGTATATATGTAGGCTGAGAACGGGTTTTGTAGGAATGTTGAACTAAAGGAGATCAGAGATATATGATGGACACTGGGAATGAATAAATTGGTCGAAGAAGGAAGCCAGGAAATACTGACAATTTTTGGAGAACCAATTTAACTCTGAATTTAAAATCTGAGGACAGAAGGCTCCCTTGGGATTCTAAGATAAAAATAATCCAAGAATTGTAATTTAATTTCTTTTTGGTATTGTAGAACCAATACACATAGATCTCCATTTATTTAAGCTATTTTCCCTTATGTCTATATAATTCAGTTTGAAATTTTTATTTGATACATAGAAATTTTGGTCAATATATATAAAGATTCAGTGTTCCTGGAAAAAGAAAAAAAAAACAATTAAAGATTATTGATGTATGGAAGTTTCAATAGGTTAGGGTTAAGCTGAAAACAAACATTATCTGATAAAAAGATAACCTTGAATTTTATTCTTTCTCTTATTGATACAAAATTTCTGTGAAATGTAAGTAATTTTTTATATTAAAATGAAGAACTGTTCAGTTGGAAACACAGTTGATCAAGTTAGTGTAATTTTTACTTTTTGACTAGGTAATATGTTCATAAATGTATTTATTATAAAACATGTAGTATTTAATTTTTATTTATTTTATTTAATTTTTCAGGTTGAAGCTGAGTGTGATGTAAAAGGGCTTATGAAGAATCCTTGAATAAAGAAAATTAAAAGCATTTTCAAATTATTTTCATATTATTAATACTTAGTAGGTTAAACTCTATATATAGGTATATATTCTTGCCTTTTCCTTACATTAGGCTTTAGGCATAAAAATAGGCTTGTAAAAAAAAAATACAGTCACTATTAGTGAGACTTGTCCATAGCTTATAAAGTTTAGTGACTCTAAATTATATTTCGTGCAGGATGTCCGAACGTTACCTGCTATTATAAGTAGTTGTGATGAATATTATTTGTACATAAATATATATATATATATATTCTCAGTAATATTGTTTGTAAAGATTATAAATATAACCGTTTATGTTGACTAATGTTGAAGTTTTAATAATCAAAAATAATCATTAAGAAAAAGTGATGTCCCGCTGTTTTAGATGTAATAGAACTTGTTGTCACAGTACGAGGTTGTAAATAAATGAACCCTCAATTATTGTAATCAGGAAAACGTTAAATAATTTTTAAATGTTGTAAAAAGCTCTTTGCATTGAAAAAATGCATTATTTTTTAACTTATGAAATAAATTTGATATTAAATCATTTTGCTGTTTATATTTTTTCATTTTTTCAGAAGTAATAACCTTTTTAACGATTGAAACACGAGTTGTATATTTAATAGTACTTCTTTTTTTTTTATCTTTACTTCCCTTTTTATTGGCTCGTAAAGATACAAAAAATTCAGATATATAAATACTTATTTTATTTTTGATGAGAATATATTTTTATACTCTCCTAGCATTATTGTATATCTCACAAGAGCTTTTCTACATATTCTAAAAACATAAATATATTTAAAAAAAAAAATGTGGAAATTAGCAATCTATTAAACTTCATCATATGAAAATGATGGGACTATTCTGTTATGGCGAAAAGTTGGAATGGGGGGATCAAAATTTATCAGTGTTTATTATGTCAACATATCTGTGACAACAGCACTGAATTTATTTATCAAAATGTTACTAACTGATATCAGTTTCCGTTTGATATAAGAATACTCTTAGATAAGTAACAATAACAAATCAGTTTTAATATAAAACTAAGTAAGTCTTCCTGTATTTAGCAGCAAACTATACGCTTTGTATTTCTTGCAAACCTCTATATAAACCTGTTGGCACATTTGTATATTTAATGAAATATAGATAAATGAAGCATTTAATTTTATTTTAGTGAAATCAAAAATATGTAGTGCGCTCTGTACGTGCCATTTATATCAGTTTTTATCAGTTTCTTGTATTGAAATGAATAAATAACATTGACATCAGAATAATATGTGTGTATATATTTGAAACATGCATATATCTATTAATCTTATAAAAAGGTTAAAATCATATATATAGATAATATATATGCATATATATGTATGTATATTGTTAGATATGTTTTATATATACTTTCGAATATTTGTTAAATATCACAATTAGTGTACATAGTATTCCTTGTGTACATTTTTTTTTTCCTCAGAATTTGTAATATGTTATAAAAAAAAAAAATGCTTCTTCTTTCCTATACCCTCCTTTCCTGTGATAATTTTGTTTTGTTTTTTAAAGCTTTTAAGTTGCAATTTCAAACAATAACTTTTATTATCTTTTTCCATCAATCACTTCAAACTTTGTTACAATGTATATATAACCACCTGCTAAGACTATTAAGAATAAAGTAAATACAATCCTAGAAGATATTATGGGCAGTCTTATAATGTTAAAGATGACATCAGCTGTTTGCTCTTCTTGTATTTGCTTAGCTATAAATTTAGTATACTAAACATGTTTATATTCTTAGATATGATGGGGTTAACGTCAGAGTGGTGTTAGTGCTTAAATATTCAATTTGAGAAACAGGTGGTTTTTCTAAATTTATTGTGGTAAATTCCTATTTCCCATCAAAGTATGGGAAACCAATAAAATATTGATATTAAGTTCAATTAAAGGTAATTGTGGAGTATAATTTTATAAATTTTACTTATGGTTCATTTTGAACAGATGAAAATGATTTACACCATTGTGCAAATCAATAAACACAATTTTGAGGCTGCATCTTGATTAATTTTTGTTTTAATATTTTATCCTTTCTAGGCTAAATTTCTGGACTTAACTCTAAATCATTGTCTCTTATAGTACCCTGACTTAAACCCCTTCATATGACTAGTAGAATGTATTATTTTTAATATGAATATCAGGCATTATTTTTTCTAGTTTAAATACTAATTTGCCATGTTTGGTCAAGGTTATATTGTTGTCCTCTGTAATAATGTTTAGGTTTTTTTTTATGCACTTTAAATTCAATAGTGTACCTTCTAGCAAAAATACATAGTTTGAAATATCATTTTTTGAATGCCTCCCCTAGTCAAATTCCCAGAAAGTATATTTTTGTGGTTTTGCTAATACAATTTTTTTTTTTTTTGTAGATAAATTCAAACTGGATTAGAATGGAACAAAAACTAAAATAGGTTATAAAAACCTATATGCTTTGAAATTGGTCATATATGCTGTCTCTCCAATATTACAATACAAATACACTGACTGAAATAAATGAAAAATTTCATTCCAAAATTTTAATAAATAATGAGTCTTGTAAGTGATGAATATGAAATTTAAATACTAAATTGGTTGTGTCAAGAACAAGTATAATCATCAATAGAATCAGTACAAAAATAAGAGACATAAAAGCCTTCCTTAGTTTGTGAGAACAATAAAATAGAAAAATGTAATGTTTAATCAGTCAAAAAAAAAAAGTCAATAGGAATAAAAAAAAAAAAAAAAAAAAAAAAAAAAGTAGGACTTAAAATATAGAAATAAAAAAAAAGCTATACAAGTTTTTATTTTTCTAAATGACCAATAAGAATTTATATTCAATTTTTTTGAAACTAAACCTCTAGTCATTTAAAATATTTACTAGTTGAAGGGTTTTCAAAATCTGCTGAAGTAAGTAGAGTCGAGCATATTTGTGTGCACTAAAAACCCATTTTGTCAAAATTGAGGATTTTTTTCTATGGCTGATTTTTGTTTAAAATTTGTCAAGTATTTTCATCCCATTAGTCATTCATTCTAAAATTAAAATAATATTTATAAATCTCACTAGCTTTCTAGTAATTTAAAAATTTTTTTTTATATTAAAAATTCCAAAATAATTCAGATATATGCATTTACTGATGATTATACAAATAGCACAAACAATTATAAATAGAAGACAAACTAAATACAAGATTTCTTGAAAATTCAGTCTCTGTTTATGGTGTTTTAAACATCAAATTGTTTGCATAATTATGATTTTAGTTTTATTTTTAGAATTTTTCATTTCAATAGGTTTTGTAAACCCTTCCAAAATTTTAGTAAAAATTTATTTTCCTATGGGCAAATTCGATTGATAACCATTTTAGTAATAGTGAAACAAGTGGCATTATATATGTTAGTACTGTATAGATAAATGTATTTTCATCAATCTCACAACCAATGTAAATATATTTTATTTTTCATTATATAAATATTTATAAATCAGATTTTGGATTATATATATTTACATGAGAAATGACATATAAAATAAGTATATATCATTATTTTGTCTAATAAATTTGCCCATTGTAAATTGTATAGTATAGTGAAATCTAGCAATTCTTTTGACTCAATGTGTGTTTGTGTATTAGGACAACTGCACAAAAAAAAAAAAAAAAAAAAATTGTGATATATTGAATAGACATTTATATTATACACAAATTTTAATAATGTACTTTTTGAAAGAATAATAATGACAAATTTATTTTCACAAATCCAATAAATATGTCTTTAATATTTTATGTCATTATTATTCTGTTAAAAAAAACTATTTAATTTATGATTTTTTAAATAATTAATATTTTTTATTTATAGTTTCCATTGGTTTTGTTATGTGAAATAATGTGTTAGTTTTAGATGTTTAATAGATGTGGAATCAGTATCTATGTAGGGGTTATATATAGTGATCCATGATACAATATAAACTTATATAGATCCGTGGGTAGGCATTAATTAGTTAATTTGTTTAACAGGTCAATAGTCGTAATTTAGAACCAATCAAATTTTGACTGAAAGGTTAAGTATAGTTATTATATTCATCTACGAATCTTAAAAAAAAAAAAAAAAAACTTCAAAGAAAATATTTTTTCTTAAATATTTGTAATTATTAAAAATTGTGATTTTGTAATGTAATAGTTTCATACAGTAGTTAAGGAAAGCCAACATAAAATAAAAGTAGATACAGATTTGCCTTTCATACTATATGATGTATAAAAAAATATTTGAGTTGCATCGCCATTTAAGTAACCGATTAATATAATTATATTTTTTTCTGTGCAATATTAATACTTTTTCAGAAATTTCAAGGTAAATAAAACCGAGAGCTTTGAAAATTTTAACTTTTTATTTGTACTTACTAAATTCTAGTTTCTTACTATAAAATACAACAGTACCCCTTGATACAAACTTGAAGATTCCTTGCTAGAAATTGTATATTTACATTGAAATTTTTCATCATCATGATTCTCACATATGTAGCACATCCTAAAAACATGGTGGACCTAAATTGTTGGGGTTGAAGAAATGTTTTCAGGGGTTAATGATTCAGCATTTTGAGATATACTGCTGAAGTCTTTAGCAGCAGTGTTCTATTTTAATTCAGCTATCTAAAACTTCAGAAATATTATAAATAAATATCTGAATCCCTTTTATTTATTGTGCTTCCATTTCTTGTTTTTTTTTTCTGTTTATTCATTTTTTCTTATTTACATAATGAATAATACACATGTATATGTGTTTAATTTAAAAACTTTTATTTGATGTATACAAATTTAATTTGACATAGATAAATTCAGTTTATGGAGACTCAGTATCTGGGGGTTTAACTGTATTTTGAAAATTTTGGTTTTATGATGTATTTAAAAATAGATATACGATGTATAAGGTAATTTTCTTATTTATTAATCACATAGATTTCTTTAAACTTATAATTCAGTAAACTAAGTTCATCTCCAAATAGTTATTGCAGTTAGATAATAGTAAAAGGAAAACACATTAAATATCTAACTTGATTAAGAAGGTGTAAAAAGATTTTCATTATACTTGGTTATCTATTAAGCATCTATTCGTTGAAAATTATTGTTATTATTTGAGATTAATTCATCTATTAAATGTTATATATTTTACAGTTTTTTTTTTATACTATGGTTATTTAAGCAAGTTTCCTCCAAAAAAAAAAAAAAGTGCTTAATTAATTGTGTTATTCCTATTTCACATTTTCCCATTCGCTACATATTAGATTTCCTGTTTCCAACTTATAATTCAACTCATATATTCAATTTTGTTTGGATTGTTGATGTTCCTCAGGTATCTGATAGTTATAACTGAATGAAACCTTAGTTTTTCAATTGTGCTTTTAAAAATTGACAAATCATTAGATAATAATACTTTTTTCAATATATATATTTTTTTTTAAACAAATTTTGTTACCACTTTCATTCTCTAATAGAGGAAGCTACTTACTCTGTGTCCTGAATACTTAGGGACACATTATATAATGTTATTCACAATGTAGCTATAGCTTGTATACATTTCTTACAAATATCTTTATAAAGTATCCGTATTTAATGTAGTCAATGATGCATATTACTAGATTCTTTTAGGAAGAATCAAAGATAAAGAAATGCCAGTTGTATTATCTTAATTGTATTGAATCATATTAACTATAATTTCATACTATTTTAACTATGAAATATTTATAGATTCTTATTATTTTTTTTGTTTTTTTTAGTTTATCCAGTTTTTCTTGGATCAAAAGTGAAACTAAACCGTTTTAACTGTACAATGCATCATAGGGTAGTTAAACTGAACTTGAAAACTCATTGCTTTATCTTTGATACTCCACTATTCATTCCTTTATATTTATTTTTATCTTTATTAAGTATTGTTATTTCTCTATTTAATTTGATTCACAATATTTACAGAATCAACATGTATGTAATTATTTACCAGTTTAGTTATATAAAGAGTTGTGCTACTTCCTTTGATCTTTGACATTTATTTATTGTTTTTGTAGTTTAGGAAATAAAACTTTAAATTAATGTAAAATTACGCTTATATTTTAATATGTATAGACTCTTTATTGGGTAGATTTCATTTATCACTAATTTTGTGAAACACTATATTTTTGAATAATTGTTTCGCTGATATATACATCTCTGTATATATTAGATTATCACTAACATTAATATTAGTTGCCATTGAAGAATAATATGGAAGGTGCTATTTGTAAATTATTAGTTTTGTATTATACTCATTTATTGTCCCAGAAAGTATTTTATTATTATAATTTTTACCTTTCTGTTTTACCAATTGGTACTCCATTTCCCAAGTATTTATAAACTTTAGTGGAAAAATAGGATTCCACATGTGGTGAGCCCTTACTTTACCGACCACTACGAACTGAAAGGGTTAAGAGATAGCTGCTGTTTTACATTTACAATTTTTAATATGTTTGAGGAGTAGGTTCAAGAAGGATACTCATGAATATATTTGGGTTTATAGTTCAAAAAGTGCACTCATGCTCTGATATTAGTAAACACTGTCATGGCAGTGGCTGCGACAGCTGCTGCAATGATTGTGAAATGTCTCCTATATTCCTGAATTTTAAATTGTTTCAGAATATATTACTTAATTTCAATGCATGATTGTTTGATAAAATAGTTATTTTAAGAAATTTTGGAAATAATGAATTTGTAAAATAACCCTTTAATTTATCTAGTAAATAAAATACAAATATTGTATTTCACTGTTAAAAATTCAATTAAAAAAAAAAAATGTAGGAGATGGTCGGGGATGCAGTCAAAAAGGAACAAAAAATATTTCAACAACTGTTTATTTGCCGACATTTCATCCTACTTTGCAAGGCTTTATCAGGGTTAAAAAAGATACAAAACTAAAAATATGTTGTCAATGTAAGATAACAAGATACAAAGAAGTAAACTGAGGCGAGGTTCAAAATGATGTAAAAATAAGAGAAAGATTATATAAGAGAAATAAAATGTTATTTCTTATATGTTATTACTTTTATAGACTTATAAGTTAATTTACTGTTCTCTGTATTTATTCCTCTAGGAGTTACTTAAGAGCTGCCATTGTCGATATAGCAATTAGTAAAGCGTTGTCCAGTTTCCATTACAAACTCTTTACCTTCATTGAAGTCCACAGGCATAGTAAACAACACTGGAAACCAAATTTTTCTTGAATTAAAGTTTCTTCCACTCATTATCGTGAATAGTTCTTTGTTTTCGATTTTGTTGAGTAATCCTAAACGAAAATTTTGCTGGAATTATTCTTGATGAGATAGTTTTCCTGGTTATAGGAGGAAGTTTCCTTGAGGAACTTCAGCCTGTATGAGAATATAATTACTTTCAGGGTTTAGTGTACCACTTCCCTTCATTATCTCACTAAGGGTGAGTATGTTCACTTTGTAAGTCTTCTCAAGCTTAACCTCTTTTCCTTAAACCCTTTTCCTCTCTTCAATTTTAATGTTCCAGGTTGCAATTCTTTAATCCTTATCAGCACCTGGGTTTCCATGAAAGCTGTCCATATCTTGATTTTGACTAATAAATTTAACTACAATATCTGTATTTTCACATAAATTACTATTAACTGTTGAAAACTCTTCTATTTATTTGTTTTT
>NW_027105306.1:597772-602725 GCF_000696795.3 Halyomorpha halys
CCCAAAAATTATATTCATCCCAGACCTCAAAAATAACCCTTTTGACTAGTAAATAACGAATCCCCAAAACCAGTTCACCCAATGCTCCAAAATTATATCCATCATAGGCCTAAAAAGTAACTCTATCCCAGTGTTATTCCATGTTCTTAAGTTCAAATAATCCGCCCTTGGCACTAGAAATTAATCCAACTCAGGACATAAAAATTAATCCGACCCTAGGCCCTAAAAAAATCCACCAAAGCCCTAAATTGTATTCATCTCAGACATTAAAAATAATTCTATTCCGGGCCCCAAAAGATGCATATGTTCTGAAATTCAAAATCTAAGGGAAAATAATAACTTCTTAGTAATAAAAAAAGTGTATATGGATTAACTAAAAAATTTAGTAGAAGGACTGCACATAACGAAACACTGCATATAACGTAAAGCCATTTTACCCGAAATTCCCGATCCTCGCCAATTACTGGCTAAGGTGAAAAATACCCGTATGGGCAGCATTGACAAATAAGGCCACTAACCTTGATTAATTAAAACCGGAAATGTTTACGATGAAGTAAAAAAGTCTTTATTTAATTTTAACTTTTAGAAGTTATTAGTGTAAATATTGATGATGGAAGTACGTAGTTCAATTAGTTAGAATTAGGGATGGAAAGAATCTCGGGAAACTAAATGTGGGATCATCTGGAGCTGCTCCACGGAGACCGGCCCGCTTGGCATGGCAGGTTTTGGCAGGAAGACATAAGAATGATCCAGTGCTGACATTTTGTCACCCAGTGACTGTGGTTAGTGCCAACAACTATTTTATTTTTTTTTATGAAAACGGTAAAAATTCCAACCAAATATAATAATTTGACTCTCCTGAGTTATTTCGACCGACCGTCCCTCTCTTTCATGTATAAATGGTGTGATATCAATCTAGCTCTCCTCACAGAGCTACCAGAACTTCGTCCTCCCGCCAATTGTCCGTGGAACAGCACTACAGAGGGCCAGAAACACCGTCATACACCAAGAACTCCAGCTTCCCCTCTGTCCCGGAGTATATAGGCCGAAGGCACATCAAATTCTTTGATGGGCTGAACCTGTGCCAACCCGCTCTTCAGGAAAATCGCCCCTCCAACAAGATCTGGGTGTTGGAAAAGCACAGTCCCCTTGGTAGACGTCCTCGCCGAGGGAAGGACTTTGGGCTCTGCAGCTTGAAGTCACCACACCACCACCAGCCTGAATGGTCCCTCCCATTCTTTTGTTAGCCCCCGGCTATCATGCCACCTATGTAAACCCGACTTCAGCGGATCCTGTAAACAAGGCATATAATGAATGTCATACGGCAAATCAAGATGCAATGTAAATATGTGTATTTATTCTTTTTGTATAGTATATATTTTTATACTGGACACATTGAACCAATAACGAGGTTAGAAAAAAATAGCTCTCCTCGCTCTACCAAGAAAATGTGGATGTACCAGATAGATTGCTAAGAACTACCAACTGGCTCTTCGCATTTAACTTGTCGAGTTTAACGCCTGAGATCGCGATCTTGATGCGACCTATGCCGCACAAACCGCTTTTAACCTCATGTCGAGGTTTGTGTTGTCAACCACCATAGCAGCCCTGGGCCAAATCTCTCTAATGCTAAAAACTATATCCTTCGACGTAAGCCCTAACTCTATTGCTACATTCTGAGGAAGGTTGGTGCCGGAACTTCCATGATTTCGGAGCGCTTGAAGCTCTTCTGCCTCTTGAAGCCAGCAGGTCCACGTTGAGCTGGACAAGGTGGCCCTGTTCATGAGTTGTTATCTTACATCTCTTTGAGAGGTGTTAAATGTACAAGACACTCCTTGGGGTGGGTATTCTCCTGTACAGTATATACAGGTTGGGCCAATCATACCAATAAACTTAACAAAAATAGACTGGAATGAAGAACTATTTTTATATCTACATAAGCATTTAGTTTGTTATTTAAACAAATATTTTTTTAGCATAAGCACTTAAGCTAGTTGCTCTTCTAATAGCCTCGATTTTCTAATCTCATGTCTTCAACCAATTTCAAGTCCTATTCCCAAAGAATATTAGGTAAATAGATATTTGAATACTAAATCAAAATACATGTAAATTTTCCCTAGAAGGGATTAATAAATCTAAAACCACTATTAAATGGTAATTTGATGAGAAATATACACAATAACTCAAAATATGGATATTAATATTTTAGTTTGTTGTACTATTGGTTCCTATTTTTCGCAAGACACATTATTTTGAAAAGTTTAAAACCCATTCTTGGTAATTCAAGAACTTTACAATTCTGTCAATGTTTCTTCAAAGGTGCGATGTATAAGTTTATTTTGAAAATGAAACTTAAAAGCCCAGTTATTTTGGCGGAGAGAGATGTTTCCTTCTTGGCTATCAGGTCATTTGCTGTTATCCATGGAGTCGTGGCATCAGCTGATTGACTTGCGTTTAATAGGTTTGGTAGTTTGTTATGATCTCAGGCGTATTGATGTCTTAGTTTGGAATTATTTACAAATTTGTTCGGATTTATTTTATTAAAAATTTTCTTTACACTAAATAAACTCTCAAAATGAGCAAGTACATGTACTCAACAGCTAATTTAACTGATAAAGAACTAAAAGATCAAGGAAATAGACACTTCAATATGCGAAAATATGAGGATGCTGTGACTTGTTACACTAAAGCCATTGTGAGTCTTTTAAAAAGGATGTCAAGTATGTCTTGAGTTTTGCATGTATTCAAGTTATCATTTTATTGTTATTTTAGATTAAAAATCCAACTATGCCAACATATTTCACTAATAGAGCTTTGTGCCATCTCAAATTAAAGAGGTGGGATTCTTCATGTCAAGATTGTAGGAGAGCTTTAGATATGGACTCGACTTTAGTAAAAGGACATTTCTTTTTGGGTCAAGCTTTACTAGAGATGGAGAATTATGATGAAGCTATTAAACACTTACAGAGAGGTGGGTTGTCCTGATATTTCATATTCAATTGTTGTCATAATATGTTTGCTTAGAAATTTATTTATTTTTTTGTTAGAATCTTGTATGCCACTCCACAATCACAATTTGAGACTAGTATTATGTGATTTGTAATGAGTTATTTTTTAATGTTTTTTTGAAGTGTCAACTTCTGTTCTATAGTGGTCCAAAATTTTAAAAATTCTTTTGGTTTTAGAATATAATCAATGAATTATTACTATTGAAACAGGAGAATGCTATATAAAAAGGTGTCCCATTTATTTGCACTGCTCTTTGTTGCATTATACAAACTCATAAAGGTTTCCCATGTATTTGTGTAACTCGTTCACATGCTTCTCGGTACAGTTATTTTAATTGGTATTTATTCTTATTAGTTATGTTTTTTTAAATGTTAGGATAGTGTTGAGGGTAAGGAATTCGTACTCAAAAGTCAAAAAGTAAATTTAAAATTTAAACTTATAAAAAACAAAACATTATATCTCAATGTTTTTAAAAAATCTTACCTTAGTAAATAAAATTAGATATTTTCTCTTACATGGATGACTGCTTAAGGCTTTTAGATCTCATGTGATTTATTCTTTTTTCACTAAAGCTTTTCTTGGCTCATATTAAGTTATCAGGCTAGTGTTTTATTTTGCTTACCATGCTTCCTAGTTAATCCTTAAATATTATATTGGATTTACTAAGGGCTAAGAGTAAGTCATGTTAAAATCAGAATTTTCGAGCTATAAACGTGATTGGTCTTCTTCTGATATGAAGGGGTAGCAAAGTTTGTTAGGAAACTACACTGGTTATCTGGAATCAACTTTAAGAGGTTTGCCTGTCACATTTATAGTCTTTGTATTTATATATATTTAAAAAATAATTTACATGCTTTTAATATTTATGAATTACTTATAATTAAGAGAAAGATAAAATATGTTATTTATGTTTTTATTTAACATAGTCTGGTATAGATTTTTTTTTTTTATTGTACTATGTACCACTGGAAGTTTTTATGTTAGTGTATGTTCATAATTTATACTTCATTTATAAACATTATATATAAATTGAATAAATTTATATATGTATATATAAATTGCTTTTATTGATTTTCTTAGCTAACGATCTGGCAAAAGAGCAGAAATTGAACTTTGGTGACGATATAGCTAGCCAACTGAGAATAGCTCGAAAAAAAAGATGGAATGTTCAGGAGGAAAAGCGAATTACTCAGGAAATTGAACTTCTTGTAATTATCTGTCCATTTTTATATGTTTTATTGAAATATAATGGATCCATTGACTGCTTAATTTAATATTTACAGACATATCTTACAAGGTTAGTTCATGAAGACGCACAAAGGCAAATTGAAAAAGTGAAGGAGAATAGTGATGGCTTTTGTGGAGAATATTTAAAGGACAAAATTATGGAAATTGAATCAAAATGTGTTAGTTAATGAATTATTTAAAGTTTCATATTAAGTTTCTTGAATATGTTTGTTTTGTTCATTAAATGTTACTTTGTTTTAGGATAATTATATAAGTGAATTAAATGCTCTATTTGCCAAAGTTGATGATAGAAGACGTGTAAGTAGCTATAAATTTCTATTATTGATATTTTAGTGGTTATTGCCTTTTTTGTGTCTACTGATCTTAGTCCTCTGTAATGGTTATCTAAAAAAGGTACTCTTAATTGATTAAAATAACTATAAAAGGTAATAATTTATCATTTGGATAAATAATATATAAAAATCATTCTGTTGAGTATTGTTGGATTTTGGTATAAATTGATTTACAAACTTAATTGGTTATAAGTGAATGGAATATGGTCCGGGTGCGGTAAAAAAAAACTCAAATAGTAGATTTATACTATTTTATTGAGCCAACGTTTCGCCCCACATTGCAGGGCTTCGTCAGGGCTAAAAAAGACACAAACACATAGTTACAAAAGGAAAAAAAAGAGAAAAAAACATAAGTGTAAAATAA
>NW_027105306.1:603590-610175 GCF_000696795.3 Halyomorpha halys
TATTTTCTTTAATATTTCTTCTCTTATCTATCTGTTACTATTACCCTTTTCATTTACTATTTACAACCTTTAATTTTTCTTATTATATCTTACTTTTTTACATTTTATACCCCTGTTATTTTACACTTATGTTTTTTTCTCTTTTTTTTTTTCCTTTTGTAACTATGTGTTTGTATCTTTTTTAGCCCTGACGAAGCCCTGCAACGTGGGGCGAAACGTTGTCTCAATAAAATAGTATAATTCTACTATTTGAGTTTTTTTTTACCGCACCCAGACCATATTCCATTCATCTATACACACGGTCAATCAATAATCTTCCATTAATTGGTTATAACTTTACATTGTCATGTAATGTTAGTGTTTGTAAAAATTATTACTGATTTTAGAAAAGAGATGTTCCTGACTTTTTATGTGGAAAAATTAGCTTTGAAATCCTTCGTGAACCAGTCATAACACCCAGTGGAATAACTTATGAACGGAAAGATATAGAGGAACACTTACAGGTAAATTTTCTACTGTAATTTTAAACTGTAAATAAGTTTTTTTTAAAAATAATAGTAGTTATTTGATAACTACTTATTTCTTTTGAAGTGTTTGATTTTGGGACAAAGAGATCCTTCTTATGCCACCAATAGCTATTGTGCTCCTTAAAAGTGCATTGCATATCAATAACACTTATAAACTGTATAAGCTTTGTCAGTTAGTTGGTCTGCAAAGCTTGTGGTTATTTATGTAAGGTCTATCTTAGCGGAGAAGCAATATATGTGCTTGGGCATCTCATTCCTGCATTTGTTATATATATCTCAGTTAAAATGATTTCCCATTCTTGCAATTCACCATAATTTAAATCTTGTGTTCATGTTTGTTTTTCACTTAAGAATTGTCCCTTCTGAGTTTTTTGAACCATTCAAAGCTCTGTTTTACTAAGAACATGCTCATAGTAAATTTATTGATCCAGTACATTTAATTTATATATCATCTGCTATGTCACTGGCCTGCCTGTCCAACATGGTCCAGCTTTCTCCACCATAAGTGTGTGGACTTATACATATGCATCTTCGTCTTCTTATCTACTTCATGGTGACTGATGATACTATTAGTAATCTGGTAATAGATTTGATTTGCTTTGGATATTCTGTTTGAGATCTAAGCATTGTTATGGTCCCTAAGTAGGTGTATTCCTTGTTGTCGCTCTCTACTAACTCAAATACCTTGTTGTCGCAGGTCACTTGTATGTCATCCTGTTCTTCTCACACCATGACCAACACATTATTCTTGGAGGTGTTAATTTTTATCGCTTTCCTGAGCAACGTCTCCATTCCACCAAAACTTCTTGTAATTTTGTCTTTGAGTCAGCTATTAGGACTATGTCATCCACATATAAAAGACTCTGTAGGAGGATGGTTCTTATATTCCATTTTCCAATTGTGGTCGAGACAGTTCTTGACCACCATATTTCAAATATTTTGGTGCAATATCATCATGTCTTTCCTTTTTTTTTTTTAGACTCATGATTGCGTCTTCTATTTCCTCCTCATTCCTAACTTCCAGTTCTTGGTAATTGTGTGTTCTTGGATTTTTGGTAAATTGGTAAAAATATTACCATCTGATAACGATCTTTTTCTTGTCGGTAAGCATGATTTCATTGCTACCTTTTACATTTCTGGTAGGCTTGCTTTGCTCTCCTCTCAATGTCGTAACTTTTCACTCAAATATTTGTATAGATCCTCACTCAACTTTTTAATGAAACCCTCCCATGAGCTTCTTTTGGTCTGTAAGGTGTATGTAAGGTACCCTTACCTTCATTCCTGATCATTCAATGTACTCTTTACTTTTCTTTTCTTTGCTATTGTCTTGAAGGTATGCTTTCCAGTTCAGCTTCTACTGAGCAACCAGCTGTTGGAGGTCACTGGTCCACTAGTCAGTCGGCTATCTCTTACCAGAAACTCTTCTTTTCCCATATATTGTATTTGCTACTTCCTGAATGCATGTCTTCAATGCCTTCCACATCATAATCAAATACCTCAGGGTAAAAGAAGGGTTTAGCACTTATTGTATATATTTTTATATTTATACTTATTAATCAATATTTTTCCATAAGAGGGTACGAAAAAAGAAAAAAAACCTCTCAAGTAATAATTGATGATATAATAATAATTCTGTAAAATAACATATTGGATATTAACCCAGGCATACTTTACTCACTTTCTTCTCATACATTCATGAATTCCTTAAGTTTTTTTTGTAGTTCTCTGCTAAAAACAGTCTTGCATTTATCTATATCCTCCATCATGTTAAAATAGGTCAGTGTTCCCTACCATTGGTCTGCAAGAAACTTATGGTGGTATCATATTTTTTGATGATTTAATGATATAACTATTTTATTGATTATCTTTTGTTATTTTTGGGTGTTGTCTAAAAGATTTTTACATGTAAATGCATTATAAAAGTGACTCAAAATGAACTTTTATACTAACTAATTTAGCAATATTTTCCCAGGGGGACCTCCTTTTCCTCAAATCGGGAATAGAAATAGGCCACCCATGGTTCAGTTTTCGGCTTCTTTCAGACTTCTAATGGACATTACATGCACATGGACATTACATTAATGGCATTACATTATTTCTTTACCTTTTCAGATAAAAATTTGAGAAAACAAATTTCTATTGTTTAAAGTTTATTTACTTTTGAGAAAATTTCATGTACTTTCTTATGTACTGAATTCAATCAGATATACGAGCTAAGAATATGCACTCTAATTTTTTTTTTAGGCTTTAAATTTATTATTTTCCTATCTGACAGAAACATAATTATTATGCATTGTACAACTGATTTAGGCATTTCCTTCTCATTCATTTTTGTTATTGCTTCTCTACTCGCTATGGACTGGGATCAGTTGTTCTGTCTAATGTTCTACCTAAGACCCAAATCACCTCACTCTTGCTAGACCATCAGCTCAACACTTTTGTTTATTTTTGAATGACCCTCCTAATTAGAAATACCCTAACACGACAATTTAAGAATCCTATCACGTCGATACTCTCTTATTATATGTATCACAAAAATCTTACTACAAGGTTTAGGTGTCTGAGGAGGAAGAAGTCTGCTCCTCTCTTTTTCTTTCTCCCCACATTGCTTGGCCAGTTTCCGGTTTTTTATTTAAATATAATCTGGTCTATTCTAACTTTAATTTTTTATTTTATTTAATCTTCTCAAACATAGAAACCTTATAATATGCAATACTGTGTTAGGTTTCACTGTATTTTTTTGTATTAATTTTTTTTTTTTTAATTAACCAGAGGGTAGGTCACTTTGATCCTGTTACTCGAGTGAAGTTAACTCAAGATCAGCTGATACCAAATTTTGCTATGAAGGATGTTGTCGATAATTTCCTCCAAGAAAATGAGTGGGCACTGGACTACTAAAATAATGGATGAGTTTGCTAAGTTGTGTATATATGTATGATATCTTCTGCATGTGTGTGTCCGAGAGTGGAAGACTTGAGTCTTCAGTTTTTCACAGAATTGTGATTACAAAGAGTTTTAATTTTTAATGTGAAAAGATAAGATAACAAGTTAATGTGTAGATTTAAAAAGTAAACTTTTAAAATTAAAAGTTATATGCTATTTGTTTATTTCTTATGTTGTTATGGGAAATTTATTATTATTTCTTATTGTTTATTATCAACAGTTATTGGAACATCACATAATCATGAATACATTTTTTTTCTTGTAAATTAGGATAAATCCAATAAATAAATGTTTTTTTTTTAAATCTAAAATTTTAATTTTTTCATTAATCAACTGAAGTTAGTGTAATTATTTATGATAAAATACAGGAAGCCCTAGATAATCTTTAGTTGATCTTTGTCTGTTTACTTCTATGTTATGTATATACAATATCTCTACACTGAGGCGGAAGTATGGGTGATTCAAAATTACAATAGTCGTTATTCTTACATATGGTGTTATAATTAATATAATTATGTAGGTTACCATATAATTAAAGTGGATATGTTTTTGCATATATTGAATTGGGTGACTTATTCATTAAAAAATGTATTGGTACTTGTGTTGTAGCCCACAGCTATGAGTTGTAGCTTCAATTAATTTATGTGCCCTCTAATATGTGTTTCATATGAATTTCAATAATAATTATCAATTAATTATTCCAAGGAACTTGTGACTGATTCTCGCCTATTTTAATATTTATTTTACCTTCCTCATTGAACTTTATATAAGATTTTGTTTATTTATATATAATAAAGATCTATTAGCCATACCTATCTCATGCATTAACATTATTATTGTGAAAACATATGTTTAAATCTTGATAATGTATATAAAGTGTAAAATATGGGTTACTTGATTTGTAGAACTGGTCTTCTACCCAAGTATAACTGTTTTAAAATAAGGTTTGCCCAAATTTTGAATTACTCATATTACAGTTGATAGAACTCAAATTTTAACTAATTTTATTTTATACAAATAATTTCATATATAACCCTGTAGTTTCGCTATTTTAGGTGAAAGTGGTAATCATAAAAAAATTTTAATATTGACATTTTGATAAACATAACTCTCTTATCTATTGATTGAGTTTTATTTGTTGAAATTTTTGTTATTTACTTATAATTAAACAAATAAGTTTGTCTTTGAAACTACAATTTAAAAAAAAAATGGCTTTATCAAACTGAATATATTTATTTAATTAATTTATTTGTATGAAATTACAATTTAATTTATATTTTATTATAAGAAACAATGTTTAATTAACCATTTACCAAGAACAAATTTATATATGGTACTAAGGAAACAAGTTAAATTGAAAATTTCCTTCTCCTACATTTAGGGTAAATTTACTTTGTAGTTATATTTATCTTTTTGATTCTGCAAAAGAGTTGTTCCACTGTATTAAACTCATTATTGAACCTTTGAGGTATTATAATGATTAATTAAGAAATAGTTTTACTGTCTGGTGCTTTATCAATAGAACAACTTCTATTTGAAGCTCTAACTTATTTATGTGTTGTCATTATGGGACATCATTAAAAAAATTTTTTTTTTTATTAACTTACCTGTAAATCAATGTTAATAATTCTGATTATTAAGGTTCTGTACTTCTTTAGACTTTGTTCTTAACTCTTAAGGTTTTTTATTTGATTCTTTGATTGAAAGTGGGTAAATTTAAATTTTTGGAGTCATTGGAGTGCTTACTTTTAGACATTATCTGCTTGTATCAAAAATGTTAAACTTATAACATTTAATAATAGTTGTCTGTTAAATAACATTATTATTTTTATAAAAAAATAATAATAACTACTGAATTATAGAATTTATTTAATTGATTATGAATAAAATAGAATTCATGGTGAAATGATTAAGAGATGTGCTTTTATTGATAAGGTCTGCATAATTTATGAAAGGTAATACTAAGATAATATATTTTAACAAAAACAAAAATCCCACTGATCAATGCACAAATATGTTGTTTAAAAAAATAAAAAGTGCATTTTTTCATTATATTTGAGTAAATTTTCTACAGAATGTATTATGTTGTACATTATGAAAACAATCATTTAAATTTTTATTCAAAAATAGCAAACATCGTAGCATGTTATGTTATTTATTTCCTTAACAAATGACCCCCTAATTCAGGTATATTCTCGTCTCCAGTTCAACGCTACTTCAGTATTTTTATAAAATATTAATAGTTTGTGGTAATTAGAGTCTACAATTTTTTTTAACTCCACATTTTTAATTTTTAATTCCTCGTTTCTATTTTTTATTCCTTTTATTAGCTCAATTTTATTATTCACAGTTAGGATTTCTGTTCAGGATGTTTATTGTCAACAATATATAAAAAAGGTATGTTTAATGATTTTCAAGTAAATCTTACTGAAATTATATAATTTAATTTCTATGAAATATTAGATGATTCTTTTTTTGTTATAACATAATTACAAATGAACCTTATTTAATTTCAAAAATATCATTGATGCATAAAAATATTTAATCATCAAATTAAATGTTACTGAGAAATGAAGGGAGATTTGTGGAAGTTGAATATTAAGGGGCTGAACAATATTTGAAAGCATTAATGAAATCAATTACTTCATTTTGTCAATTTAATTCCTCCTATCCCACTTATGTGATCACTTACTTTCTTTGATGTTTCAAGACACATTTTTAATGTTTAGGTCGTTGTTATTCTGTGTTATCATAAAGTTTATTTGATTTTGTTCTTTTATGGCCTTTTTATTTAACTTGTGAAAAAAAACCTCTTTTATCATTAAAATCTTATAATATCCTTACTTTTTCATAAAAATACATAATTTCTTTGTAGAAGTTCATAAATATATTCTACATACAGGAAACTTAAACTTTTTTTTTTTTGTTACCTTTATATTCTTTAAACTATGTGATAAAAATGAGTAATGTGAAATTACCTTGTATCAGTCAGATTTCTTTGACAAATGCATTGGTAAAATTTAAGTTGAAAATGTTTCAACAATCAGATTGCTGACATAGATAAGAGAGTTCATCTTTTGAATGTATCATGTCTTATTTAAAATTATATAGTACA
>NW_027105306.1:610273-647593 GCF_000696795.3 Halyomorpha halys
TTGATTTTATTTAATTTTATGTATTTTTTATGTATATGAAAAATTGTATCATAGTTTATATTTGTATGCATTATATTTAAATTAAAAATATGATTTTAAGTAACAATGAATAAAACAACATATTTTGTCATTTAAATTAGAATTAAAATATCAAAGAAGTGTATATATTTTTGTAGATATTTTTTTTTATTTTCTTTTATGATTATTTGTTGTGAAGCATTTTTATTGTTAGGTGTGAATTTTCAGGATGATGTTAAAGCAAGGCCATAGTCAAATATTGAAGGTAGTTTGACGAGATGATAAATTGTTTAAATGTACATTTCAGAAAACAAAACTTTTGCTCTGTATTACATTTTATTATAAACTAAACTCTGTAACTTGTTTCATTATTATCTTTCAAATATTTATTTTTCAAATGCATGAACCTAGTACCTTTCCAGTCTTTGTGCGGCAGTTGAAGGTCCATATAAAATCTGAATTAGATTCCTAAAAGATAATAGTTGAATTTAATATGGCTTTATTGGCAACCATGGTAACCCAGCACAAGCCTCACAACACTTATAAATTCATCCAGCTCACATCGATGAATGGTTTATAAATTTATATTTATAAATTTATCGCCGCATAGTCAGCTTTGATTTCTTTGTGCCCTGGTACCCAGATGAACAAAACTACAATGAGTCAAATTTAACTTGAAACTTAGTGTTTTGCCAATGGTGGATTGTATATACATCTTTCTATAATGACAATGAACTCATAGAGTCTGTGAATAGTAAATTCTAGGAATTTTTGTCAGGATAATTTATTTTTTCAATAATTTGTTGTTCAGTTTGCGCTTTTGCTTGTTTGTACTGGAGTAGATTATTATCATTATAGCATTTAATAAATATATATGTCCGATGGCTTCTGCACAGTCCCTGTTCCACCAGAAAATGTTTTTTTTATTAGTAAAATATTGTTTTATTTTCAGGATGGATTTATGGGCTGCATCTATGAGGAGGTTATTAAAAATATCTATTTATCTACTATCTATTAAGTTATCGGCTATAATCTTTTGAGTTGTTTCAATAAGGGAATTTTAAATTTATCCCAATCAGCATTCTAAGTTTGCCATATCTTTGTCATGTTTTGTCTATAGTTAGTTGCTTGAAGGTTAGTGGTCAGTAGTGGGATTAAGAGAGGTTAATATGGGAGTGTGGTCACCTGAATCATAGTTAATAGCTTTTCAGTCTAGTTTGGTCAAGGTAGAGGCTGAGCAGGCTGTTATATTGATATGGCAGAATGATCCATATCTAGTACATAAGTGAGTAGGGGACCCATCGTTGAGGACAATAAGGTCATGTTGGTCAAGAACCTCAAGCACTAAGTGGCTTCTATTATGTTTAGTTGCATTTCAATCCCAACATCTGTTCCTGGCATTAGCATCAGTGAAAATAATTTTAGGATTGATCAAATTTCTTAATAATCTTTGATCGATTATTACACTTGGTGGAAGGTATTAGGAATAGATGTTTACTTTATATGGCAACAGCCTGCAGAATTTTAGTACATTTGATTTCTTCAAAATAGATATTGTCCTTAACATAAATAGCTACTCCGCCACAAGATATTTTCCCCGATTTATAATCCTGGAAATGCGAGATATCCAGGGATAGATAACGTATGGTGAGAGGAGAGCTTGGTTGAAGACATATATCTGTAATGCCGTTAACAACTAAAATGTGAAGCTTATTTCTATATTGTATTGGAATGTTTATAGGCATTGCGTAGTTAGAAAAATAAAGTATATTTATGTACATCCCGTATAACTATATCACTATATATACTATATTACTACATGCTCATTCTTAAAAGCAGTCACATACATACAAACACAGATGTACAGATAATAACGCTAAAGCATATATACAATTCCAAAAATATCCATAGATATGTACATTCAAGTATATATGTATATATGGTTATGAATTAATATAGTAATATTTAATTTAAATATATTAACTCAGATCTGGTGTTTTTATTTATACCAACTGAAGTTTCTTTTTTTGATTTTTTTCCCCCAATACTTCGATGAAACTGTCTTTGGTATTTGGCGGATCTATTTTAATTTTTTCGACGCCGTCTTACTGTCTACTTTTTCTGAAAGGCATCACTTTCAGATGCCCGGAGGTAGTTGAGGAAGACAGTGGACAGGAATCAGAGATGAGAGGGGAGTGAGGAATGGAAGTAGGAAGGAGGCAGGGGCGGAGGTGGTGGGGAGACATGGGTCTGGGCTGTAGAGGTCGACCCAATAACAATGTCTTACACTCAGGTGTCACTGGTCCCAAAGTACTAGGTATATCTGGAGTAGCTTTAGTTCGATAATTTGTAAATCGAATTTGATTAATATACCTGTATTCCTGTTTGATGTGTTTTGAGATTTTATTATATCCATCCAAGAACAATGTTTTGTAATTTTGACCAACCCCATATGATGCCATATGGCAAAGGAAGGGCACTAGTTACATGCTTATATACTTAGGTCTATATTAATATTGTTATATATATTTATTTACAATAAAGGAGGTAAGAAAAAAAATAATGAAATTTTGTGGATTTTTTAATATTCACATATTTTTGCTTAGTTATAAAACCCTTTTTTAGTAAATTGAATGCTTTTAGCCCTTTGATACATGAATTTTGAATCTTGTTGAAAAAATTAAGCCTCAGAATTGCGGGGAAGTTAAGTAAACAAATCTATTTTGCGATTTCCTGAAAAATTTGAGAAAAACTAAATGATGCCTTCAGACATCTTAATGCATTTGGTTACTTAAAGAAAGGATTGATTTAGTGAATGTAATTGATATTGTAAAATAAAACCTGTAATATAAACTGAATGGTTTTCACAAAATTACGTAAAATTATGTCCATCGATAGTATGTACATATGTATGTAAAAAATATTAGGTATAACATTAAAATTGCTTGATTTATCAAATAAAATTAATTACTCATATTAAAATACAAAAAAGTAATAGAAATATGATTTTTTCTTTAAAATTACGGAATTTGGAAATAATTTTTTACTTGAAATTAAGAATGTTAGTTTTTGAATTTTTTTTTTTTTTCGGTCAAAAGACTCCCATTGGAGTCTTATTATATTGCCTAACCATGGTTGGGAGTCAAAGTTCTTCATTTTTTGGGACCGCCACTCAATGAAAAAGTGAACGTCCCAGGCCGGATTCGAACCGGCACCGCCAATAGACATCAAATTGTTAATACTGTCTTAACCACTGAGCTATGGGTGGCCCTTGAAACATGTTTTTCCTCTTGTTAAATATAAAAAAATATTACACTGTTCCTAGTATCCACACGTCTGGCTTTCGCAATTATCCATTCGCCATCTCATCTTCATTTTTCACTGAATGCTACCCAACAATTTTTCCTGTCTTTTATGATGCCTGGAGTCAGTTGTTCAGTTGGTCGTCCTCTTTTTTTAGCCATAGATTTAGTGAACCGGCTGTTGATGGTCGATCTCTTCGGCGAGAATCTTTGCCCGCTTTTAGTAGGCTGTTAGCCAGGAGAAATCAATAATTTTATCTGGAATCTTTTAAATAAAATAGGAATTGCCTATTGATCGGTATCTCCTACAGTCAAGACTAATCATGTTCTGGTAAAGCCATTAGATCGTCAAGAAAAAGGAGAAATTCGTAAGGAAGTTATGTGAGGATATTTTCTTCAATATCATTACCCATAAGAACTGTATTTAGATGAAAAAGTTCAATTCTCGATTAAAAAATAGTTCTCTTTCATCCGTTCTCATTCGTCCATTTCATCAGGGATTAAAAGATACAAAAACAACTAAGAACATTACAACAATAAGATATAGAAACGTAAATTAAGGTAGAATAAATATTATGCAAACAATAAGGGAAAAGAAAATCATATATAAATAAAAGGAAGGAAGACATAAAATAGTATTAACATCAAATAAACTTGAATAAACAATGATAACAATAAAAAAATAAACAAATACGTAAAAATGATAAGAACAAACAATTACGTAAACTAAATGGTTAAAAAAGTATAGGAGACGCATATAAAACGAAAAAACAGAAAATTAGATGTGGGAACATAAAATTTAAACACACTAACAAACGGAAAATGAAGAAGAAAGTTGAGATTAAATAAAGGTCGTGGAAGAATAAATAAAAATAAAATTAATAATGATAATAAATGAGCATAGAACAAATCTGGACCACCCACCTGTTCTGAAACTTATAAATAAATGAAACCCTGGCTTTAAAAAAAATTCTGCTAAATCGAACCAGAGCTTTCTGGGGAGGTAAATTGGAATATGATACCTGCAGGCATCACTATGCAACAAAAAATAAGTTCTTTACTCATTCTGTGAATGGACCAAGATTTCTCTAACCGGTCATGTTAAACTATTACAATTTACACATTTAGGTTTATTAGCGTACTTATTATGTACGAATATATTTATATCTTCGTCACATTGGGACAAAATGGTTTTAGGATCAGCCTATGTATGATGAGATAGGCTAAAGAATTTGTAACACTTTAAAGGTTGCGGTATGTAATTCTGAACTTTTATATTATGATAAGAAACGAGATGGATTTCGACCCTCTATGCCCTAGTTGTGGTGTTCCGGATAATGCTAAGCACATTATAATGGACTGTACTGTCTACACTACGGACCCGATTGCTGAGAAAAAACGGACTCTACACTCGAACATAGGACGATTTCCCCCAGTTAGTAACCGAAGAAAACTACCTGTATTACAAAGAATTTGTTTACGGTCGGAAAACAATTGTTGGGCCAGCCCACTTCAATCGTCTTCAAAGAAGAAGATCTTCATTCAGAAATTGTTTTTATAAATCGATTTATTGTCAGTAGTTCGATGTTACATGTGTAACATCGAACTATTGCTACAAACCTATATTCCTTTCAAAGCAGGGAAAGGTGGAAATAAATAAAATTATGATCAGAAATTTGGATGAGAATTGCTTCGGAAAACTCACGGTATTTGAATTTGTCATTTTTTCGTTACCGTTAATTCTTATTTATTATTCGGGGGATTGAATTTGTCGATCAAATGCAATAAAACATTGTGAAATGGAATGGACAAGAAGGGGAAAGAAAAAAGGAATAAATTGAAATATTTGTATTTAGTGTGTAGACTGGAATTGATTGTAAAAGCAAGGTTGGACGGGCTTGTATATAAGAATTTTATTTATAATCTTTATTCCTTTTAGATGTTTTATATTTTATAAGGGAAAGCAGTAAAAGTAAAGTCAGAAAATGATGGAATTACATACATAGCTGTTTTACATGGTTCAGAACTTTTTATAATTCTTACTTAAATTATTTTACCGCCCTCCTTCCTAGATAACTCCTACAATTTAATGTTAGAAAACATTTTTTCAGAGAACGAAACTTGTCCATAACAAGAGATATAATTTAATTTTATAAAAATAGTACGATTGCAAATACTTTTTGCAATCACAGTATTTTCTCTATGGTTCATTTTATCATTTTCCCACTAATTGTTGACTATTTCTTTTAGATGTATAGTGGTATGATAATTTAAACATATAACGTTTTTATAATTTTTATTTTATACAATTAGATAACATGTTAGTAGTGCAGAAGATGATTGAGATAACCTAACTACATTAATAACTAAAAACTCAGCATAATTTCCAAACATAACTCATAATATTATGACTTGGAGATTACTGTGTTCAGTCTATATTCTAATTCGAAAATGGAACTGAATAACGAATAAAGCTCTTCCTACGTAGCGAAAATTGTGGTAAGTTTTCAATGCAAAACACCAACTAAACATATTTGTTAAAATTTCTTTTCTGGCTTTATAAAGTGGTTTTATTTAGTGAATAATAATAATTATTCTCCTATCACATTAAATTTATGA
This sequence comes from Halyomorpha halys, assembly GCF_000696795.3. NCBI lineage: Eukaryota > Metazoa > Arthropoda > Insecta > Hemiptera > Pentatomidae > Halyomorpha > Halyomorpha halys. The sequence goes on from NW_027105306.1 coordinate 616,213, forward strand.
GCTTCCTATGTTATTGTACAAAAATGATATCCTATTGGGGTTTGGGTAGTATTTTATTATATGTATCTTAATTATAACCTCAAAAATGTCTGTATGTTTTAAAGAACTTTTCCAATTAAGTAATTTGTGTATGTATTGCCATTTGTTTGTGACAATATTGCTTAAGGGCAACTAATCTGTAATTTTTTGGGAACTTTTTATCAAAATAATTTGAAATGATATTAGCATGGAGCTAATCTCATGTATAATGTGCAAACATTTCAGCATTTTCCGTTACTCTCGTTGATTTTCTGAAAGGCAACCTTTTGAAAATACACATTGTATGACTACACGTTTCAAAACCAGAAGGTTGCATAACCCTACTCTCCTTAAAAAAAATGAAGCCAAATAGGCCACGCCCTCGAAGCTTAGTCTTACGCTGAGATTATTGAGAATGTCCAGCACAATCTAAACTGAGATAGAAGGCAGCCTGTGGTTGGCTGATATCCTTCCACTACTCCTATGCCATACCCTTGGTCCATCATCATAAGGCTTACCTTTTTGGTTTCACTTTTCCTGCCAGCTTACTCCCTCCTAGTGCGAAACAGATGAATGTAAATGGAATCGATAAAAAACCTCTTATCTGAAAAAATGATCTGCGCATCTGATATCTGCGCACTTGACTAAAGAATGGTTCTGAACTGATCATTACAATTTAGTGCGAAGAATTTTAGATGATACTGTGGAAGACTTCCCATACCTCCAGAATCGGCCTTTGAGACCACTTCTGCAGTGTCTGTTCAACCGAGTTACTTCCTAACACATGGTAATTCAACAACATTGATGCATCGTACGAATTTTAGTTGATGAGGGTCTGCAATATCTCTATTTCTTACCTCGGATTTGAATACTTTCTTGATACTTAACCTTTGGGTTGATAAGCAGCGCTATGGCAAGTACCAAAACCCATTGGGCCAGCCTTGTATCAAATGTATGTATGTATATTCGGTAGAATACATGGGATGTCACACTATGTGTCTCAACTCCCCTTAACCTCAAACATTTTTGAAATTTTGGTTTTATTATCGCTAGGTTATAACATTTTCGTGGTGTATGGTCTATCTTTTGAGGGTATCGTATAATTTCTAAGCTTCTCTTGTAATGGGATAAGTTTGTAGGGTTAATGGTAAAAGTGACTACTTGTCATTCTTTTGAATGTAACTTGATCAATTTTATCATTAATCCGATGAAATGTACTGATACTTTAACATAATATCTTGATATGAAACCCTTGGGTTTCTATTTTAAGGAAAGGTGGGTGTAACATTGAGATGGGCTTAATTTCTCAAATATTTTCTAGTGCTGAGCATTACACATTTTATGGTATGATTTTGTGTTCAGGGTTAGTTTTATCATTGTTAGTATATTAGGCGTGTAAGCATAGAGTATTTTCTTTTTTTACTTAATGATATTTACAACAGTTTTTTAAAAACATATAAAAGTACGTTTGATCTGAATTATATGAGTTATGTATGTAATGTGAGATTAGAGGGTTTGGTATACAATGGATAGGTTGTTATTAATCGATAGTACACGTCATAAGCGTACATGATGAGGACATTATATGATACGTTGGGATTTCAGTTGTATAAAATCTATAAAGGATAAAACGAAGGATATTACCCTGAGGTATACCAGCAGACTGAGGAAAGAGGGATGAATAAGCACTATTGTGATCTACTTTAAATAATCTGTCTGTGAGATACGAAAGGATAGCGATAAAGTTTGTAAAGTATTTTTGTCCGGTTGTCTAATTCGATCGAAAGCTTTTTCTATATCAAGAAAGACTCGTACTGCTCAGGAGTTTTTTTTGATATAGAAAACGCTTTCGATCGAATTAGACTCCCGGACAAAAATACTTTACAGACTTTATCGCTAACCTTTTTCTATATCAGGAAAGACTCCTGAACAGTACACTTTGCGTTCCAAAGCAGACCAGACAACATCCACCACACTATGAAATTGCTGGATAGTAGAGTGGGATTTGTGGGATACAAACTGGTGAACTGGGTGATATATGACAGGAATCTACGATGGGGTACAGGCGTTTCAAAATAATTTTCTGCAAGATTTTGTCCATGATATGTAAAGGAGAGATAGGGCGGTATGATATAGGATTAAATTACATTTCTTTTCTTTTTTCTTTTTTTAATTTCTGAGTTGTTTCCTTTCTGCATAATGTGGTCTATATGTTGTATGAATTTAGTAATATCAATAATTACCCTGATTGTTAAAAACTTTGTTTAAGTTGTAGGTAGCTACTAGTTTAAAAAAACTTTAAACCTTTTATTTTTTGTATCAGAGTTTTATTGAATGATTATCGCTTAAGGATCTTCGGAATGCCCGAATTCCAACTAATCCTGAAAGATTGGGTGAAAACAAGCGGTTTTTTGAGCCACGAACTTGTAAAAAGGTTCTTTCTCTTCTACCCTCTCCTCTGCATCGCTTCAGATTGTTACCTCCAGGTTCAGGTCGCTTTTCAGGCTTGGTTCGAGACGATTGAAAATGCAGCTGCAGCAGTAAGTAAATATGAATAACCTAATATTAATAATACCAAAGCAGATATTTTCTGGATTCTAAATACTCAACATGTGCAGAGACTGTTGTGTACCTCGGCTCACTATTATTTTCTCCATGATTGTTATTTAAGCGATAGAATTTTCCAAAGACAAAAAGAAAAAGTTTACTGTGTAAAGGAAAAACAACAGGAAAGGTGATTGTCCAGGTGCATTTCATTTCAGATAAAATTGAAATTAGTTCAAAAAGTAACAATTTTTGGGTTTGCTTTGTTTTCGGTTACTGTTGACTTTTGTATTTTAATTCTTGTTTGACCTAAATAACTGTTGTGAGTAATTTGTGATGCCATGTTTCAGTTTTAAACATAACTTGAAATGCTTAGAAGATTAAGTTGTAGGAAGATAGTCCGGGTGGCGGTCAATAAAGGTATCAAAATATTAAACGAAAACTATTTATTGTTAACCAATGTTTCGAGACAGAGATGTCAACTCAAGTTGATTAATATTGTTATTGAGGTTAAGGAAAAACAATTTTTTAGGAATAATTTTTGTATTGAAATTATAAAGTTTATGTGGCATGGGCAATTAGCCTGCAAACAAGACAATTTAAGGAATTATGACATCAATGATTAAGGTTGTCCCATTGATAATGGCCTAAAGTACGAAACGTTGGAGATGTATTAAAATAAATAGTTGAGAGAAAAAGTGGATCATTGAAGTTAAAATAAACCACTCTCAAACAATCAATATAATAAACCATTAACCTAATAATATAATATTTTTGTTGTATATGATATATTGTAAGAGTGAATAAACAAATAAAGTAGAAGGGTGGGGAAAAAAGTGGAGGCAATGTGAAATAAAGAGGTGTTGAATATTCTAATTCATTAGCTTGTCCTTGTTACTTACGTATGAAGGTGATTTCATTTCTGAATGGAATATGGTCCGGGTGCGGTAAAAAAAAACTCAAATAGTAGATAATTATACTATTTTATTGAGCCAACGTTTCGCCCCACGTTGCAGGGCTTCGTCAGGGCTAAAAAAGATACAAACACTATAGTTACAAAAAGGAAAAAAGAAAAAACATAAGTGTAAATAAAAATAATAATAAAAAAATAACAGGGGTATAAAATGAAAAGTAAGATATAATAAGAAAAATTAAAGGTTGTAAATAGTAAATGAAAAGGGTAATAGTAACAAATAGATAAGAGAAGAAAAATTAAAGAAAGTACAAATAAAGAGATGAAAAAAGAAAAAAATACAAATCAAATGATGAGACAGAATGCATACCTGTTTTCACGGCATTCAAAGACAAAGTGACAGTTTGTATTGGGAGGAGTGGGGGTGGCAGTTACGCCACAATAACGAAAATATTTTGTAAAGTAAACATAGTAAAAAAGTATTTAAATTAGGTGAACAATAAATGGTAATATACATAATAGAGGGAAAAGAAATATTAAAAAAAAAAAAAATAGGAAAAGTAAAGTATAAAATAATGGGATACAAAGTGTGTAATTGATTAAGAAACAAAATATACCAAATGAGCGGTACATAAGTACACGGAAATAAGTATACTTAAGAAGGTAACACATGAATATAAAATAAAAGATAGATACATGAATATAAATGAAACAGGAAGGATAGTGAATATAAAAATAATTAAAAAAAAAAAAAAAATGTGAGAATTTAGAGAAACAAGAATAAAAGATATGACAAGAAAGTGGGCTTCTGAAATGCAGAAAAAAGAAAAATAAATATTATGAGGATTTTTTTATGTTCAAAATGTGTCGATATGTAAGGGAGATGCAGTCTTTATCAACTTTATGATTGACGGAATTCTCAGTCAAATTTATGTAAATGGACTTTGAGATGAGACGTTTGGTGTGGTTGGGGACAGAAATTTCATTTCAGTGATTTCATTTCGGATTAACGTTGATTGCTATTGTTAAGTTTGCGCTAGTAATTTCTATTTTGTCCCATTAATAAAGTACGCTAAATAAGTTAAATAATTGTTGTTTCCAATTAATGAAATGTGGGTCCCGGCTTAAGTGTTTTAAGAGTTCAGTTGCATTGAATGAACCTAGACTTGAGAGGAGTGGGTCATGATGAAACAAGTTCCACCAGATTCGTCCCACCCCAAGGCACAACAGTCTCCCCAGTTGCTAAGAAATGTAGCCGAAGCTGAATCTTCCATGCTACCTTAATATAAATTTTCATTAAAAGAAGATTTTTTCATGTAGCTACAAGATTAATTGTATTTTCGTTTTCAGTCGCTAAAATCCTTTTTAGCAGGTATTTTCATTAATTATTTATTGTAATATTTGCAGCCAGATTCCCAAGCGCCTGCGCCAACACCCAACCTAGCCCCCGAAATCTCGATCTCATCCAACAGGGAACCTGGTAGCGTTGAACCTGACAGTTACGCAGTTCAAGGCATCGACGTCGGGGAAGCCGTGCGAGGTTTCTTTACCGAAGAATTGGAATCTCAAGAAAGCAATGCTGAAGAATAAACTCACAAGAATGAAATCGTTTGAGCCCAGGAAACAATCACCACTCATCACGCCGTCGATATTCAATAAATAATTCTAACTTAATTCTTTAATTATCTTATTAAATTTATAATCCACAAAATAACGCATTAATTATGATCTTCTTACATAATTAACTAGATGTGAAATCTAAATCCTTCCTTTTTTTTTAAACAGTATATTTACCTATGTTGTTAGATTTTAAGGAAAAATGAAGGATGGTTCTCATTACCCTTCTAATTAAAAACATTGTTGGCTATTAAATCGTAATTTATGATAATTATATAACGGTAATTCACAATACACAAATTAATTTCATTCCAGGGTGAATAATTTGAATAGTTTTAATTAAATTAATGGGTTTGTAAATGTTATCGTCATTGGTTTTTGTTTCTCACAAAAGTCTCTGTAGAGATGTCGATGAATAACACATTTTTCCATGCACCCCCCTCTCTCACTCCCTCTCTCTCTCTCTCTCACTCACTCTCTCTCCCTCTCCCTCTCTCCCCCCCTCTCCCTCTTCCTCTTCCTCCCCCACTCCCACTCCCACTCCTACTCCCACTCCCACTCCCTCTCCCACTCCCTCTCCTTTCGTACAAAAGGACCTTGTGCTCAGTATCAGCCACGATGTATCATTAATACAAACTTACAAATTTATTGGCTGTTTCCCGACAATAATATCCACATTTTGATGGTTCTTAAGTTAATATTGAAATATAAACAACAGAGGCAGGTTGGGGCAGCTCAAAACTAGCAGATCGTTTAAGTAAGAGTATAAATACTGTTTCAGACAAAAATGAAGACTGTACTGCTTGAACGTCATAGACACTTTGAGTGTCTACTAAAAAAACGAAAATTAAGTAAGTAATAACCATTTTTTTAGGCATATTGTGAAAACATAAAAAAAACAGTTAAATTAAGAATTGTTTTACTAAATAATTTGTTAGTAAAATATTAAATCCATGATTACACGGACAGATAATATTGGTAAGTTTCTGTAAAAGAAACTTTTATATTGCTAAATTGTCTGTGAATTACAACGTGTTGCCTTCAACCAGTAGCCTCTTACTATAACTTAGTATTAACATTATTGTCTCAATAAAACAAATTTCCCAAAAATTCTATCAACAATTTTATGAAATCAGCTTTAAAAAAGCCGATAGTGTCAAAAACTTCAATTTATATAATATTTTAGTTACCTTGTTTTGGGATAGAATGCATTGAAAAATTGAAAAAGGTTTTACCACTTTGGGCATGTATTACTCAACCCTTCTCTGTCTAAATGCTAATTCCGAATTCGGAAAATCGATTTTTTTTTTATGGTAAAGAATTTTAATTATTATTTACCATTTCCTTTATTGGAAATTGAAGTTTGAAGACTGAACATAATAAATGGACAAAGTAATTTATTCGCTGGTAAACATCTCTAAGATTGCTTATAATTAAACAACTGAAATAAGTATCGAATTTGTTTTTAAGCCTCAAGATTAAGAAAGATTTCCTTATGTAATCTATTTATTGAGAAGAAGGTTTACTAACCGATGAATTAAAAAATGAAAATAACTCGATCTAACACATGCTTGAAGACTCGTAAATGTTGTTCATATGTTTCGAAATAAGAGTTCATAAACTGTAAGCCATAGAGATGGGTCTACGAGATAGAAATTGTAATGGACCAGTAGACTTTTGTTTAAGCTATCTCAGGAACGAAACTTTTATCTTTACACTTCTAATTGCGGTAAGGGTGCTACAAAAGTAATGGAATTTAATATTAAACATTAAATCATAGATGAGTATAAATAACCACAGGTGATCGATATCTAGGTATTTATTTATTTATATGTCATCAGTAACATTTGAACTGGCTCAAATTGACAAGATATCAAAGGAAATTGTGTTGCTAATTTATTTATTGCGTATCGATTATAATTGGAATTCAAATTCCACAGTTTTAATTATTATCTTGGATGGTAAGCAAGTTAGGACATATTGAAATGGAATTGATCCAAGGCGGAATGAGAATGAACGCTATTATCAAGTAATCTGCTTATTTATTTGTTTCGACGTCATCAAACTAGAAATTGAAATTTTTCAAGATCGCAATATTCTTCCTTACTGTATATTTCTTATAGAGTAAGGAAAAGTAAAAACTAAATAATTTAAATAAACATAAATAGAATATAAATACAAATCATTTAATAACATAAGAAACAGTCATGATCAAAAAAATTATATTACTGAAAATTTATTGTAACTTATTTTAAAATCATCTTATTATTTTTTTATAAAGTATATAATGATTCGAACAATAAGTCATGATCAACAGTGTTTGTTTTCCTTTGAACATTACTAATAGTGAGGGGTTAATGGTTGACCGTAGATTGTGGTATCAGAAGATAGTCGGTGGTGTGGTCAGCAAATATAAACATATAAACAAAACTTATTTATTTGTACCGCTGTTCCGACCTGAATTTCATGCCTTCATCAGGGCTGAAAAACAAAACCAGATAACCTTAGTTCAGAGCAACATAAGAATAAAAAGAGAAAAGTAATAAACAAACATAACAATAAATGAGGTAGATAGTGGTTGGAACAAATAAGAAAATAAAATATAATATTATATAGGTAATAATTATAATAAATAAATTATTAAAAAAAGTCAAAATTACAATAATTTTTTCTGCCCTGATGAAGTCCTGAAATCATCCAGGTCGAAAAGTCGGTACAAATAAATAATTTTTTTTAATTTCTTTGTCTTTGCTGAACGCACCACATCTCCTCAATTCTACAAATAGTTAAATGCTATTAGAGAAAAAAGATTATTAGAGGCTTTCGAATATTTGAGCCTATGGACAGGGATACAAAATTCATTTAGAAGAAATGACCTTTCTCATTCAAAGTTGTGGTCATCGTTGACTTGAAGATAATGTCACAAATGAGAAAATTCACCAGTCATTTCTTTTTGCGTAAATGTGCTTCACCCACATTTTTCGTCTTCGTCGATATTACCTCTGCCTAATGCGTCGATGAATCAAAGGCGAAAATTCCAAAACAAAAAACTCTTCATCCCAGCAAAACGGAATCGGTTCGCTCTTCCCACCTGTTCGGACGAAAACTGACAAACTTTACAGGCCATGTGTAGATGGTTCATGTGTTTTTATGTGATTTCGCATCCAGTGGGCAAAAGACCTAAAACAAGTGAACATAGTGTGTCTTCGAAAAATTAGGTAATTAAATAAGTTAGTTACCGAAAAAAAAAGCGAATTGAATAGAAATAAGTTTCAGTAGTGTTCGAAATATTGTTAAAAAGTTCAGGAACACTCGTTCATTTTAAAACAAATCTCGTTCAAGACGGCCATCAAAATTTGGGGAAAGAGAACAGAGGAACATACGACGGATTATAGCGGGAGAACTCACTACGTCACCCGCCATGATAGCAGAATAGGTCGCATCGATTTCCAATAACATCTTAAGTTCATAAAAAGTAAGAAATGTTATTCACAAATATAATTATTATGATAGGATTCAAAGGAAAATACCTTAAAAAAAAAGGCTCGAGTTTGCCAAATCATTTGTTGATCATTTGTTTGCCAAAACTTGTTTTTTTTTTTTTTGTAGATGGAAGTAAATTTAATATATTCGGTCGCAAGTACGTTTGGCGAAAACCTAAATACCGAGTTTCAAACTCGACGTGTGAGGTCCACTGTGAAACATGGAGGTGGAAGAGTCCACATTTGGGGTTCCATGCCATGGAATGCTACGGAAAACTTTGCCTTTATTGACGGTATTGTGAATGCCAAAAAACTGGGGATCAAAGATACTTTTATCTTCCAACAAGACAATGACCCCAAGAATTTGGCCAACAAAACGAAAGAGTAGATTTTGTACAATGTTTCGGGCCAACTTAAAAGGCCACCACAATCTCTGGACATTAATACTATAGAACACCTATGATAATTATTATTAAAAATATTAATTATTGGACCTGAAAATAAGAAAAAATAAAATTTCTACAAAAATGTGCTAAAAGATGCTCTGTATGAGCAATAGCATGAAATTGGTGATTGACTCAAAATCTTGTTTTTTTTAATGCCTAGAAGATTACTGACATCATCATAGATGCAAATGAATGATGATGACGAAATTTTAATGGCTACCAGTTCAAATCTATAAAATACTGGCTGACCCGGTAATGCTTCACTATTGCTTCATTTGAGGATGTACATAGATTTATTGATCACAATCGACAGTTTGATATATATTATTTTATTTAGTTAAAATGAAACATTTACGTAAACTTTATTATTATGATTTGGTAACATAAATAGGACTAATATATGCAATGATATTACTTTCCAAAACCCTTAGGGGCCTCACTGTGTCTATTAAGAAATGCGCCAATGCAAGACCTCAATCGAATATCTAGGATTCCAAATAGATGCTCAGGGATTACATTCAACCGATGACAAGGTTCGTGCAATTTTGTAGGCCCCAATACCGAATGATGTTAAGGAACTTCAGCGCTTTTTGGTAGTAGTGAACTTCTTGTCAAAGTTTGTGCCCGATTTAGCAGCAATTTTATCACCACTTGCTGAGAAAGGGGCACCCGTGGAATTGGAGTAATGAATGTGCTCGTAGTCTTGCTCATTACAATCCAGACTACCCAATTCGTTGGGCGGTGGATGGCTCTGACTTTGGATTAGGTGCAGTCATTTATCAACGATATGCAGATGGATTGGATCGACCATTGACATTTGCCAGCCGAACGTTGTCTCAAGCCGAAAAGTCATACTCTCAGCTCCATAAAGAGGGGTCAGCCTTGATATTTGGAATCAGCAGATTCCAACGATAATACGATCAGTCCCTACTATCGATCTTTCGACCAAAGCATGATATCCCAACCTGCGCAGCAAAAATATTGCAACGGTGGGCAATTATTTTGACTAATTACATTTATGATGTAGACTGGGTAAAGTTTGAGAAAAATATCGCTGATTGGTTTTCTCGAGCTCCACTTCTGGAATTTCCAATATCAGATGCGCCTGACCTATATCAACTACGTTTTTGATGTTTTAGTGATCTACCATTGAACTACAAGATAATTTTGGCAGCAACCAAGAAGATTGACATCTTTATGAAGATCATCACCAAAGACAATCGGATGGCCTGACAAAGTTGAGCACTTTTTCCGAAAGAGAGGTGAGTTGTATGTGGAAAAGGACATGATTCTATGAGGATATCGTGTTGTTGTGCCAACTGCATTGCGACAAGAGGTCCTGAAGGAGCTTCACGTTTCTTATATAGGTATGGTAAAAGTAATATCGTTTGTTTGGTGACCAAAGTTGGATGAGGACATCGAAGAGATTTTGTCATGCCTGAAACACAACTAAGGAGTCAAACACAACTCCTCTCCCCCCGCCCCCAAAGGCAGCTAGTGTACCGTGGAAATGGCCACCTAAACCTTGGCAGCAATGCCACATAGATTATCAGGGACCACTGGAGGGACGCTATTTTTTTGTTATCACTGATAGTCACACAAAATGGATTGAAGCTTTTTCCACACATTTCTGTGTTCACATTTCCAAGATCTTGAGCCAGGTTTTCGCTGGTTTTGGGTTGCCTGAAGCATTTGATAGTGAGACTTTTGGGAATTTTCTTCGGCACAATGGCGTTGACCACAAACATGGAGTTCCATTTTCACCAAAGACAAATTGTACAGCAGAGAATGCCGTCCGCTCTATTAAACGCAGTTTGAAGTCAGCTCCTGAATAGGTTCCTGTTGGATTATCGTAATGCGCCGCACATTCGTAATGCCGCTAGAGTTTCACCTGCTCAGGCATTGATGGGCCGTCAGCTAAGGACCAGACTTGACCTTCTGCTATGTCAAGGTGCAAATGGCTCAGGAAAAACAAGTCAGTGCATATCGTGGGTCACTTTTAATTTAAAATTGTATTTGTATTTTTCTTTATATTCATATTTTAATTTGTAATTTATTGTATATTTTGCCTTAATTAGAGGGGGGATAATGTGGTATATTGGATATCGAATGGAATGTATCGATCAGAGTGTAAGGGGACAGTGTGATTACTTACCGATAGGGACGGATACACACGTTTTAAGAGCTCTTTTGTTTATGTATTTTTGGTATAATAATTTTTGTGAGTAAATAAACGTTTGAGTTAAACTTACTGGTTTTGTGTGATTTTATGTTTAACTACATTACATGTACATACAAATTACAAGTGTGCCAATAATTTTCGTACGATTACTTCAAACTCATCTTTGAATTTCAAATATTAATTGCTTGTCAAATCTAGTTTTCAAGGCCCATTTATGAAGTAAATATTATTTTTGGAAAATATCTTAACTCTATTGAGATTTAAGATGACACTTAGCCACTCCACGTCACTGCACTCTTAATATCAAAAAAATTGTATTGTTGTATTAAAATGTAAATTTCTGTGGTATTATATTCAAGAAGCAATATTCGGAATTACTTTGAGTTGAATGAACCAAAAATTCTAATTTTACAAGCTTTAATGACAGTTGTTTTAAATGGGTTTTGAAATAATTTTTTTAATTTTGAAGAAAATACAATCTCAAATATATTGCCACATATTGATTATTACATAAAATATGTATATAAGAATGACCATCTTCTCCATCAAACGTTTACAACTATTTTTGTTTCTCGTTTGACCGCAACCTTGACCATCTTCTTATATATCAATTTTTACGGTCAACTATATATACTTATATCACATAAAATAAGTGTTGTTGTGTAATCCTATTTATTGATCAGGTGCTGTGCCTCGCCATTGACATACTCTGGGGTTATTATGAATACCCACCAGGGATGCTAGATTTTTCCGGTTATGTTCTTTTTGCTCATGCCGCTCCAGCATTTACGGTCATTTTTTGGTGTTTGGTGCTTGGTTATTTATTTAATGAAGAACCTCCTCCAAAACTGGTAATATGTTATAGTTAGATGTAGTCTAAGTTAGTATAAGTATATGTATACTTAGATATGGTCATGTTACAAGTGAAACACACTAAGTCTATTATACATAACCATAAAATATTTTTTTTTTTAATTTAGTTAATGTGATTTACAACTGTACAAATAAGAAATACAATAAGTAAATATGTTGTATGTTTCATATACACTTGAAAATCTTGGGAAGGAACCACCCATTGGTGGAACTTCAAGCATTAGTTTGAATTAGAAGATCCCGTGGCCATCTTCTTTTCAGACGCCTCGGAGGATTATCAGGGATTGTTAAGGATGAGAGATTAAGAATTAATGGGTTAGGATGGGTAAGGAGTTTGGAATGAAAAGACGCATATCTACCATATTTTGGGCCAAATCTGCAACGAAGGGGATGTTAAGGTCTTTGTGAATGAGTTTATTTGTAACGTGATAAGGAGCATCAAGGATTTAATGTTAATGTAATTAATGGATTGTAAGGATAGGATGCGGGAGGAATTTGATGTTTTGGTAGAGGCCCAGAGCTCAATTCCATAAAATAAGCTCTTAAAAAGTGGAACTTCAAAGTTAAGTAGAAAAAAATATTATCGTGCCGTGGCTCGATTCCTATATAATGGCTCTTTTAGTATCAATAATGGTTGTTAAAATTTGAAAAGATGATTTAGATTTTTTTTTTAACTTAACCTAGTAAAATTTTAAGCTTAACTAAAATAATATATACAATACAATCATAGTACGAGCGCAGTTAAATAAATAAGAACCTAGGAAAAGAAATATATAAATTCAAACTGTTTTAGTAACTTAGTCACTGAAGAACTAGTTCGTAGAATGCTTCTTATTGTCAAAGCAGTGTCAAAAAATTAGTTGTTTCTAATTTTATTAACAGGGGATTAACCATGTAAATATCACCATAATTGTAAATATATTATTCCAACAAATAAATGTAAACAAAAAAATATACTGATTTCCAGTAAAGTAAATTCTTAGAGGTTGTGCCTCAAACCGGTCTTTGCATTATTAGGAAATTGATTAGTCCAGTTACTAGTTCATCGGCACCTCTTGAAAAATAGTATATAGACACATTTAGATCAGTATATTCTTGCATTTTTTTTTTATGTGTATGATGTGTTAATATTTCATGCAAATTTATAATGGTCATCTACTCTATCCTACACCTTTTATTCCTTTCGTAAGGACCTACGGCTAGTTCTCGTAGGATTCACGATCCCCATCGCGACTGTAGGCTGGATCCCTAATGAGCGTAGTGTCCTTCCTGCAAGGACCTACGGATAGCTCCCGTAGGACTTGCCAACCCCTTCACGATCGTTATGCTCGTTCTCTACGGAGTGAAGTTTCATCCTTTGAGGACTTACGGCAAGTTCCCGTAAGACTCATACCGTCCATTAATCCCGAACCAGTTACCTAACCTGTATGGACACTCCTGTATTGTTTAGGCCTTATGGTCTACCTCACATCTTAAATTGGAGCCAGAACCATCAAGACTAACACAAGCATCTTGGGAACTACTGACACTTCGTGTATCGTTACTTTTAATTATTAGTTTAAATATAATAAGCAGAATTAAAATTTTGAAATGTGTTTAAAACATTGTTCATAGCAACTGATCTATTCCACTTCCGGAGCCCTGCTATTCACTGTCATTGTGATTCTGCAAACATTTAATTTTGATGACTACACTGGACACAAAATGACGATTGTCTTTTGGCTCCATGTTGCCGTGCTACTTCTATTTGTGCTACACCTCGTTTTCTTAGTCAGGAGGTACTATCAACACAAGTAAGCATCACATTAATAATGTTAATTTTTTCTTACATTGAATATCGAGAATTTCTATCATTGATATCTATATGGGTGATTCTCAGAAGTAGGACAATTACGATTAATCAGATGGGTATCTTAAAAAAGGTAGCTTGGAAATCTTGGAATTCTAAGGCTCCTGAATCGAACATTTTCTACAAAAAATCAGGTATTCAGGACGACCAACCTTTTTGTGTGGTTGATATTATTTGAAAGCTAAAAATGAAAAAGAAAACTGCACTACGGCTTTTTACTATACCCAATTCTTGGTTTAAAAATTTAGCTGGAAGAGGTTGCCGTTTCAGTTAATTAGCTACTGGAGTAATAGTAACGAAGTTTAATTATTCATTACTATAAAGAAGTGTATATATAAGCTCCGAAAATATAGTATACAATTACCTAGTTTGTTATTTAGAATGTAATTTAGAAAGGAGACGAAGCGTTTTTAAAAATGTAACCATGACCAAATTATCTGAAACTCTTATAGATGAGGAAGCATAAAATCAAAAAAATATGTTTAATCGTGAGTATGGACTAAAAATATTGGTATGCTGGATGTGGCAGTTTTCTGAGTTCTGATGGAGTAAGAACGGCGTGCTGTTGCCATGTTGGTTTGGTACACCTCTGAAATGTTTTAGTCACATCTACAACCCAGTCAAAATCTTACTAATTTTTAACATCGCTTAGATTTAATTAAAATATTTTGTGTTTTTAGTCTGATTTTTGACATTAAAATACATTGTACTATAAAATTATTTATTCTGGTACTTGATAAATGAATAGAAGTAGATATGTAAGCAGGAGGAGGAGGATTTATCTTTATTTATTCCTCATTTTTTAAAATCTTTTTTTACACTATATACATACATAAATAAAAATATCATCCTATACTGCTGTTAAAAGATGATGTCATACTCTTATTTTTTTTTTACCTTAATTTAGGTCTTTTTTTGGTCTCGTTTTTCCCATCTGGCTTCCACTTCCCATTTCATTATTTACTTCAATCTTCCATGTATCGTTCTTTTAGCATTGTATAATAATTTTAAAAAAAAATGTCATGGTTGTAAAGATGTTGAAGATAATCTCCATTAGTATTTAATTATTTACTTATGAAACGGACTAGTTTCCGAACATAAGAATTCCAATCCAATGTATTTTCATCGACAACACTTTTTCATCTCTCTAGAGTTATTTTATTGGTTTATTAGAGCCAAATAAAGTCTTGACTAATGATTTTATCACTTTAGGGACCTGGAAGAACGACCATATATAATTCGAGTCTCAAGGGGCGGTGTGCCTGTCTACAGATAAGGACCTAACGTCAGGCTTCGTTATGTATATTTATAAATAAAAATGAAAGCTTTATTTAATCTCTTGTTTATTATTATTGTTTATTCTACAACTGTATTTAAAATACAAGTAAATACGTTAAATGATTTGAAAAGGGTTGGTGAATAAACTAGCCATTCCTATGTCTTACTGTCTAAGTAGTCTAGATTACAAACCGATGGATTTATGTGGATGGAAAATTTCATGATAAATATAAGTGTATATCTAGCTGATAAAGTTGGCCGGAAATTATCTTTGTAAAAGAAAATTTCTCTTGCACAATAATAAATAAGAAGGATATTGTTTAAACAATTTTAGTGACGTTGAAGCTAACAAAATCAACGAGCATCTTCTTGTTTTGTTTTTATGAGGTAACTTTTCAACAAAAGGTTATTTGGGAGAATGGCAAAATTAAATATTTCTTAAAAATGTAAACCGTCTAATGATTAATAATATCCTAACTGTTATTAAGTTATTTTAATGGCCAGTGGCCAAATTTTGGGGTTTTAGAGTAGGATTACCCAACAGTAAAATTAACATGTTCCATCTAAATCGGCCAGTCAGTTTAAAAGTATTACTAATCCGTCTTATCTAGATAAATTTATTTGGATGAGGGTAAATCCCCACCTTGAACCAGTTAAATGAAATCTATTTTATTTCCATAGAAGAGTGGCGCACTTTTGAAATCTGAGCAAGTTGGATCAAATGGAATTGAAATCTGAATGTTAAAAAAAAATACTTGATAGCCAGTTGTTTCGTCTTATATTAATAGGGGTATTCATGATCTATGTTAAAGCGTGTTAAATGGAAAAACTCGTGTTAAATCGAAAAAATTGCCTTCTTTTGCCGTGGTAAAACGAAATAACATTTAACATGGCTGAGAGTCTGTTACTTGGTCAGTTAAATCGAGAATGACGTCACACAATAGACCAGTTGAGATCGCCGCCATATTAGTTGTTGTGACTTTCAATACAGTTGTCAATTAGCTCATCTTCATTCTCTTCTTCACAAGTTTGAAGATCAATAAGACACTCATAAGCTAAACTTTCACACAAATTCCACTTTTCACTCACTCTAGGCATGTTTTAATTAATTACTTAAATCAAAACTGAAGTAAACAATAACATGAGGGTCTAGAAGGAAGGTTATAAACATAAAGGCTTATACAACAAGTTGCTGAGAAAATCCGCTAGGGACTCTTATGCATTTAACGTTTAACATGACTTCAAATAGGGCTGCTCACAATCCTATAGTTATAACATTTAACATGGTAAAACATATAACATTTAACACAACATCATGAATACCCCTAATTAGTATAGCCACTCGACAGTCTTTAGTTGTGTGGTGCGCCCTCGTCTAATCTAGGCGTCCTTTATATCTTAGGCTTAACAGTCAAGCACAGATTTCTGTTTTGACTTGACGATCTGAATCTTGGACGTCGCTTGGAACTATTTAGGAATTGATTTGTAGAATAATTTTGTGAGTAACTGTCAATTTGGTTTAAGCATGAACATTAAAATTACGATGAGCTATGAAGGAGACCATATTATTACGAGTAGAAGGTATGGTTCATCAGCTCTATAGAACTTATTAGGAAGTGAACCCATCATGTGAGTCAGGGTTTTCCCCATTTGCTGAAAAAAACTTCCTTCGGCGTGATAACCGAAATGCGAAGAATAAAATAAATAAACGTTTTTAAGATAGTAATTCGATTAATATCAAATTCATGCAATAAAATGGCTTTGTAACCATATTTTTAATGCATTATTATATCAATTATGAGCTGTTAAAGTCAACCTTATAGTATACTGAGTCAATCAAAATAATAATATTTCGAATACACATATGTCAATCAGTTGTATAACATTTTTCTTGTAGACAAAAAGAAATAAGGGTGGTCAGAATAATTGTAGAGTTGCCAACTCACGCTGCACCATCTAACTCAACAATCACTGTCGAAAGGTTTGAAATACTTTACCTGTTGATTCCGGGGGTGGCATAACTCTACACTCTTTCAAAGTAAAAGTGTAGCCAAAAAGGCCACGCCCATCGAAAGAAGGTTTACTTTGATGTTAATAGGATTGTCCGCCATTGTCATCATCTGAAGTGAAACAGAAAGCAGTGATTGGCTCGTACTCTTACCCAACGCCCCTAAAAGGCCCGTTTTTTCTGGCTTCACTTTTTCTGTCAGGTTGTCTTCTCCATTACACAACTTCCTCTGAGGCTGTTTCACTGTTCGTCGTTATGAAATAAAGATCGCTCAACAATATTATTAAATCAAATATGACATAAATATTTATCTAAACAATATTAGTAATATTAACTTATCTTAGTAAAGGTAGTGAACAAAGGACAGTCAACGTTGCCAACTACTGGCAGTTCCGATCCAATCTTCACAATGTTCGGATTAAATGATGCTACTTTAGCATTTTTGACCCGACTTGTTTGGAGCCTTCTACTATAGACAACTAATTAGATAATTTATTTCAAAATCGTGGATGTTAGAGCATCAATAGGATATAGACAAATGACTAAAAAGTTTTTTTTTTCCCTACGCCACAGGAATTGGGGTATTACGCCATTTTCCCTCCCGCAGTCCAATACAATTTTACTCTTCCTCTTAGTTGGTCCGCATCCAGCTCAACATCTTCTAGACCAATACAGGTTAAAAGATGGTCTCCATCCATGTCTCCCAAGTTGTATCGAGGACATTTCGGGGAATCTATGATGCCAATTCGACGGAGGTGTTTTTGGAGCAGATCATGTTCTGTTACATAGCCGAAAACAAGCCACTCTCTCAGCTCTGCTAAGATTGCCAGGAATTCGTTTATCCTTATGCAGTAGGGTCTCCCACTTCCCACAGTCCGCAGACCCATCGGTATAAACGTGTAGCCATTGCTCTATGGGGTATAGCTCATAAATTGTTTTTAGCTCATATTCTATAATTTTCTCTCCGTTTATCCTCGAAATAAAAGTGTGAGCCTTCTTTCCATCCTTCCTGAAGTCCATCTCCTTCAGAAAATTATTATATGCTTGTCTTTTGGAACAGATAATGCCATGTCTTAATTGGGCACTTGTCTTTCTTAGCACCACCATATCTGACCTTAGCCCTGTTCTCTCTGCACGGCAACGAGCTTCGTCTTTACCCTTTTTTTAACTTTTCTAGCTCTATATTCCAGTAAGGTATAAATTTTCGAACTTGTCCACGAGGAATATTTCGGAGGCCACATTTCAATGTTATTTTTGTTAGAGTTTGGGCAATTTGATCAACATTTGGGCCCAGAATGTCCTCCTTTATCATGATGTTCGTATCTCTCCTGTAATCTTCCCATCTTGCTGTTTTCAGATTCCAATGAGATTCCCTGTGTTCAGTGCGTAATGTTCGACTTTCAACTTCTATAATTAGGATTTTGTGACCAGCTCCACCCGGAGGTGAAATGAGATCGTGTTTAATTTTCCGCGTAAGTGATGGATGGCTGAGAACAATGTCAGGGTGCGTCTGTTCACCTTTTTTTATAGTTATAGGAGAGAAATGTTGGTTGCTTCTGCACATTATCTACGAAATCACATTGTCCCGAATAGATAAGATCTTCAACTACATCACCTGCCTGATTATTCGTTTTATAACCCCAAATCCATGAGTGCGCATTAACGTCTCCCATCAGTAGTGAGTGTTCATCCCAGCCTTCCAAAAGGTCTTCAAGAGGCAGCTTGTTTCCCGGTGGGCTATAGATAAAATAGATCTTCCTCATGCAACTCCCATTCCATACTTTGGCACGCATCACTTCAGACTTTTCTGTTGCAGTCATAGTCGTAATTATATCGATTTTAGCGACTAGATGGTTTTTAACATAAACTACCATTCCTGAGGCCACTTGACGCCCACGTGTCAATATTTTCATTTGGTATGCTTTTATACTTATAAAGTCTTTTTCAATTGAAGCTTCACATTCGCAAAGATCAACAACGTCAATATTATATTTTTCCAAAATAAATTTCAATTGTGTAAGTTTATCATGTGTAAGACCTCCAGGTTTCCAAAAAATAATTTTGAGCTTGGAGTTTTGATGGCCTTTTCAAAGGCCGTTTGCATTACGGTTGAGTGCCGTAGTTGTCATATTCTGTGGGCTGTTGTGGCGACAGCTACTGCTCATTAAGCGCTATCCAGGGAGCACGTGTATCAATGATACGGACGCGAGCAGCACTACCCCCCATGACTAAAAAGTGAACTCAAGTAAATCTTCAATATTTTACTAACAGAACAATTTTAAATTGTTATGAATTCATTCTATAATTGGATAGTAACGGGTTTGGGAAATAATTATAGCATAATATAATCCACAGAAATAGAGTTTGTTCAAAGAAACTCACTTTTTACCTCGTTGCCAAGCAAAGTATATTTTATTGTTAGCAATATGCAATTAAAGATTTTATAACGGCGTTTACGGTACCTCAGTGTTGTCACACATATGTACAATATGTATATGAAACAATGACACCAATGATTGTTAATCATTCCTGTACATTTAAAGTTTGATGGCTAACCAACAGGCCAATTTTCAAAGAAAACGTACGGTGTTGAAGAACTATGTATTAAAACACATTATCATTATCTGCACAATATTTGAAGCGGTAAGCACATTTGAAAATGCTTGTGTAATACAGGAAGTTTAAGGAATAAATATATCCATATCCAAGCGTATGGCGGCAGAGCGTGCTGGTGCACTCTCGTATCGTTCCCGTCAGAAAAAATAAATTCGAATCCTGCCTTCTAAGGTTGACATTTTTCTTAAGGGACTTGAGCGTTTAGGGTACTGAGGGCTTCTTATCCTAAGTGGTCTTCATTAGGCACTATAACTAATACTCAACGGCATCAATTAACCTGAAGTCCTTAAACTTTTGTGTTTGTTTTCAAATAAAATATTTTTTTTATTTTACTGACATATGTAAATTGAAAATTAAAATGCTCGAAGTTTCTGGTGACTAATGATCATGCTGGCTTTGATATTTTCAGTTTATATCATTTACTATAATGATACTCTGGGGTGCCGTCCTGCTTCCAACCGGGATGACCAATCAAAGAGAAAGAATCTTGTTCAACCACACTTCATCTGCTTTCTCCTTGACATCGGGTGGAATTATTTTTGACAAAATAATGGGAAATGAAACACCGTATAAATTGGTAAGACCGATAAATTAATCATACATTAATAAGATACTTCCTTATTATCCCTTTGACCATATCATGTTTTATTGGGCTATGTGTCTGGCTATTCAAGCTGTTCTAAGGCTGACCGAGGGTTCCACAACAGCATTGTATTTATTTATATATATGTTTGTATTTATATTGATATTTCTATTATGTATCTCTATCGGCTCCTGATGGGAACCGACTGAAAATGTATGCAATGTATTTAATTCAAGGATTAGATACCATAGACCCCTTGCCATGGCATGCTAGATGTAAATATTTGTAATTAACCATTGGAGTTCTTCTACAACGGTATGGTGTTTATCAATTTAATATGCTATTATTATAAGGTAGCATGCAGTGATTCTTAATTATTAAGTAAAGTATTGGTTACATTGGTTTATATTTACAATGATATACAAATGAGTTAGAATAATCTTATGAAAGAGCATATTTCCTTAAAGTTTAATTACGATATTATGAATTGAGAAATACCAGTTGGGATCTTTGTTATTCATATTAACTCTAAGTTTATCAATTCTACTATTGCCATTCAAAATACAACTGAAAGGTCTTACTTATCTTGGTGCATCAGCTTTGGCTACGGCGGCAATTCTCCGCTCCACAGCCTGTCGGTGGATCTTCATTGTCTCCCTGCGATGTGCTTCCTTGCTGTCCGGTGTCTATCTATATCTTCCTGGGCTCTGGACTCTTCCGGCTGCCTGCGTCTTATCCCCTTGTCACTTTTCTTCTTGTCCTGCTGTCCTGACGGCTTTCTCTCCCTCTGCCACTCTCTTGTTAAACCCACCGTATGTCACTGTCCAGGCAACCTATTTATCCTCTTATGTCCCCTCTCCCTCTCATTCATACACACATCCGATCCTTGCCTTCTCATAGGCCAATCCCAGCTCCACTTCATTTACTTAGGGTCCCCCAGGAAAGGGGGGTAGGGCGTAAGGTCGCCGCCCCAAAGATATTGCCCTTAGCGTTTCTGACCTGGAAAAAGGGACGCCTTTTGATCCTGACCCTAAGCAATTAGGTCTTTATGTCCTGGAGATAAGGAGTGTGCGTGGTATACCCAGATTGCCTCTCTTTACTTAGTCAAGAGATATCTCTTATTGCCTAGGACATTACAGCTGGTATCCTCTATACATATCATTTTCTTACCTAGGTCATTTTCCTTGGATGGTTTCCTTGGGCACAAACCTATTATCAGGTACGATACACCGCCAAAATAAAAAATGTTTACTGACATTCAATTTCCATTTTCTTTTATCCCAGCTGGTATCCTTAATACATATCAATTGAGATATAATTAGTCACAAAAAATGATTCTTATTTATATGAGTTTAGAATCAGAAATGTACTGAAAAGGATTAGTTGGAAGTCTATATAGATCTTTATATAGAGCGAGTTTAGCAAGATTCAATAATAGTAGAAATAATAATATATTAGGGTACATCCCCAACTTCAGTGCATGGTCGACAAGATAATGCGCAAGTACCAAAAAAATATTTCATATATTTACAGAACTCCGATAGCGTTGTATTGTTCAACTCTGATTATGCCAAGACTTACTATTTAGGATGCATATTGATGCAAAATACATGCCACGGACATATTCCGCACCAAGGAATCTGAAGTTCCCGTCTACCTCTCAATCCTACTCATTCAGCCATACTCTTGTTTTTTGTAACAAAAATTGAACTAATGCTTCATTAAAAAAGCACTTACTTTGTATTTTCCCCGTATGCTTGTTCTAATATATGAACAATTTAAAAATAATAGTTTAGGTTAATATATTCTCTGGAATTTTATCAATAATCACAAAGGTTAATCCTAAAAAAACATACATCAATAACTAAAAACAATTACTAAAGAACAAATTTATTTTTAGCAATTAGTGTATTCCATTTTCGGGTTCCTGCTCTACGGCACGATACTTATCATTCAGCTCTTTAACCATCACAACTTTGATGAATCTAAGATAGCGCTGATGATTACAATGCACGTTATTGCAGTCTTCATCTTCTTGATTACTGCCATTAGCATTTATGCTACCAGGTATGTTTATTTTTTTTTCTAATTATTTAAGTAATACAAGCTTGTTTAATATTGGGTGTTACGGCGGGTAGGGGTTCAAAAGGAAACGTTTGCTAGCCCAGCCGTGAAGGGCAATGAAAATAAAAGGAATGAATTTTCGAATTTTCTTATTGTTGTGTTATAGCCACCTCAAATCGACTATATATTTTTGTGGGAAGGCTTTAAAAATGAAGAAACGACAAACTGGTTCGGATTAATAATTTATTTGGCCAATTTAAACATTTTAAAAACTAAAACTAAAATAGACAAAATATGACTAATAATGAATACAAGTAAAAATAAAAAAGGCCTTTAAGATAAAAATAAAATAGTTCGATTAATTATGAAAACGAAAATAAAATAAACTAATTTACAAATAAACAAATTAATATATTTAAAACAAATACTAGTCGACGCAAGCTGCTCCACTCCGATAGGTCTGAGGAAGAGTGCTGCCGAGATGTTTAGGTCGCAGCTCTTGTAGCTAAATAAACCGCTACAATGGTCCACAGTTGTAGTGGCTCATCGATGGTCCAAATATCCAACAGTCGTATTAAGTACTAGAGGCAAGCCGACAAAATGAACGCAGACAGGGCTAGTTACACACGTTCCTGGTCACTAATTATCCGGAACTCATATTAAAATCGAAACACAGAAGTGGTTTGGTTCCGAACTGTTATGAGGACTAAAACACCCAAAAAATGTTTAATAAAATAACGTGAACCAAACGCAGACAGGGCTGCTAAAGACGCTACCAGGGCCACTAATTAGCCGGAACTGCCATAAAAAACGAAGATGGTCGGTCCGTTGCTAGGTAACCTCTTAGCAACTGCCTCTATTACTCATTATAACACACAAATATAATTACACATTTTTCTTTTCAAATAACTAAATAATAAAAATATAACTAAATTAAATACTAATAAAACTCAAATACTATTAACAAGGTATTTATATATTATGGCGTTAACATGTTGTATTTTGAATTAAACATAATAAACTTAAAGCATTTGAAAACAAAATATACAAACTTATAGACTAGAAAAAAAAATTAACTAAATTTATACCTATTACAAAATTGTAGTGAATGGGAAGTTTAGAGCGTTTGTCAAGTGTGTTGTAGCAATCGGAATCTACGAGCAGTTTCTTGTCGTTCCAGTCTTGTGTGTGGATTCCAATTAAGTCTCTTATCAAGATGGAGTCCTAAGTATCGAATCTGTTCAACAGGCATTAGGGGTGTATTTAAAAGGATACTGTAGGACAGGAGGGCAGAGGTTTACGACGGATAGTAAAGGTGATCTGGTGGGATTTGTCAGGATTTATTTGAAATTAAGATTAAACCGAAGAAAAGAAAAAAAAGTCTATATCGGCGCGGGTGATCGATGGGGTCCCCGGTTGGCGGTACGTCCACCCGCCTTGTCCTCACGAGGATAAGCTAACGTTGGTTGTAGTCTGCCTGCCGTGGCGAAAAGTGATTAAGATGACGGAGATAGCCAGATTGCTGGCTACTAAGACTGCTTAGTGAGAAGAGACGCTGGAGCCGGTGTATGTGCCCACAATGTGACCCTCAGGTGTCATCTGCAGTATAAATATTAACAATAGTCCATAGATTTGTGCTGTTGTTTTATAACATCTGTTACGTAATCGAGTACTAAACATGTTGGCTGCAACATCGTGGTAAGAATACTTCAAGGATTCATGGCACAATTGGAAAGATATAAAGATTTCAGTGTCAGGACATGGGACGTTAGAAATCTTTTAATACAGTACGTAGGTTAAAGTAAGTTGCCAAGGATGTCAAGAGACAGGTTTTAGATGTCTTGGCTATGCAAAAGTTTGGTGGATAAGGGAGAGCTCGTTAGTAAATGAAGTAAACGGGACCACAAGGGCTTTAATTTCATACAAACTATTGTTATTTGAATTGTGGTAAATGGGCCTGTTGGTCAACATTTAAACCCATTAAAAAATATTACATCGTCATCTCAACCACACCATAGACGAGTTATCGATGATTTAGAATATTTCTTACATAACCATTGTGTTGGATATTAAGTCAAAATTTACAAAGGAACAAGAGGTAAAATAAGAGGAAATAAAATAAATGTCAATTAAATGCTATTTACTATAGCAAAATTAAGTTACTAATAAAATCTTAATGAACGCTTGATAAGTTTCTCAAGTCATAGCAAGTTTTAAGAGGATTTGCCAGCTCTCTACCAACATTTTTTTTGCAACATCGGATTCATTTCTGGGAGCGAATCCTAGAACATGGTTTGGTGAAAACCTAGGAATATTGTACGATGCACAAAATACTGCTTTCCTGGTGGTCCTATTGCCGTTTCTTACAATAAATAATAAAATCATAACAATAAGGATAGTAATTAATGTCTTTGTGTTAAGTGACACCCAAAGAAGCTGGCCTTAATTTTAACAAATTTGTGGGTGACTGGGACATCGTCTCAAGCTTGTAATCTAAAACACGCATTTTAAAAAGAAAACAATAAGTTGGTAGTAACATTGCAATGTTCTAATTTATGCTGAATCAACTATAATGTTGATAATACTTTAAGTGAAGCTGTAGATATTTCATTAGTCCAAGATGATACCAAGTTGTTTTGTTAGCCTCTATTCGGCTACCAAAATTATTATAACGCAGAGCTCCCAAGAATCAAATCCTTTCACTAGGAAATGTCAGTTCAAATAAATTAATTATTTAAATTGTTTTCTTCTTATTGCTGTCCCTGATCTGCTCAACACACTCGTCCAACTAGCTTCTATCTTTTTATTAATATTATATTAATGGCTAGTTTTGGAAGATGATTGTTCATATTTTCCCACCATCTTGCTTTAGGACTACCCCTTAGCTTTTATGGATCACACCTACGTAACCTTTAACTGCACATGTGTTATCCATCCTGTGGACATGCCTTACCATTTTAGATGTACTTTTATAAACTTAGTCACATTCACTCGGTAATGTTTTTGTTGGTTCTTCTTCACCAGCTTCCCTCATTCTTGTACTCGTCAGAGGATCCATCTTAGAAATTTTTAAAAATTATTCATCTTATCTGCAACAGTTTTGTTGAGCGTCCAGTTCTCACTTTTTAAGTTAATATGGTACAAATAAAGATCTTATACAGCCTATCTCTTTATAGCTTAAGCAAAGTATACTTTGTTTTTCCAGCAATCTCGTACTTATCCCCTCATCTTCATTTGTTTCTTTATTGATAAGCGAAGCTAGGTAGCTGAACTTATTCACCATTTCAAAAAGTATGGTTACTGTTGATAAATATACACAGAGGACGTGTAGGTTTCTTTCTCCTTATAGTTATTACCTTAGTTTCCCCCCATTCACTCTGTCATCTATACGTATTGGCTTCAAGCTTAATTAATTCTCCCTTTATGTTGACCAGAGATCTTCCAATGATCACATCGTTGATACATGTCAATATCTGAGCTTCGTTCAGCTGGCTGGTGGTCATGGTGGTCTTCACAATGATTTGGAGACCCTAAAATTGTGGCTCCCTTTCAATTTGTACGTTAAAGTTTCATAGTACATTAATCACCATGTTCATGTTATGTGAAGGTATGACATCATAGGCCAGCCCAGATTCTGATATTTGGTATCCTTTATCCCTGGTTCTTTCTACTCCGTTGGTGAATGCGTATTTACAATGGAAATGTTAAAAAATTTACTTCTATATCTTAGGATACTCACGCTACCGCTAACAGTACGTAAACTGAGCAATGCTGTTCAAATCGACCAGAAACTTTAAATGCAAATCATGCTTCTAATAATTTCCACAATTCGGTATGCTGAAGCCATTCTTCTTAACCCTACCTCTGTCTAACCATCGCTCCGCTTATATAACTATTCGGAAGACCTCTTGTGGCACACCCTCTCTATATACTAGTTACAATTAACGATTAATAAGGAAAACTCTGGCAGTTGAGCGCAATCTTGACCAGACCAACTCCTCGCACAACCGTTTTTCTAGAAAGAATACGTCCTTTACAGTATGTACTGAACACAAGAACTTTCATGTGTGGTTATGTTTTCTTTTATTTAGAAGCAAAGCGATGATTGAGGTTTAAATTAAAAATTCAAAAAGATTGTCCAACTTCATGTAATCGATTGCAAAAATAATCATAATTGTTGTGTATGTTATATCTGATTACATTTCGTACTCATTATTCACATACTTTTTACTTCAGAAAAAAGTAATGAAATACTACTGATTTTGAACCAAGGAATAGTTTTACAAAATTGTTCCAGAGACTTGAGGGACTCCATATATATGTATATTCATGAAAGTTGCTATTTATAAAAGAAAACAAGCTTTCCATTATAGTGATATTGCCTTGTTTTAATTTTTTTATTTTCGGACCCACTGTTCTAGAATGAAGGATGCAGGTGGTATGAGAAATGCAGAACCTGGACCTTCCGGTCACAAGGTAAAGTTATCCAAGTCAGTACATTTCTACATTCATCATGATTGCATTACCATAAGAATCATAAGTATAATGAGATAGATTAAATATAATTCTGGAATAATCATTCTGGTCTTAAAGCAAACATGCATACATACATATATAGATATAAGTATGTATTAAGTATGATGTATAATGATTTAATGGATACATTCAGCTAGACCAATGGTTCCAAACCCATTGAAGTCGGCGGTCCACTAAGCCGGTATGTGAACCTAACGCGGCCCAGTAAAATGGGATTTGGAGTTACTTTTACAGTGCATTTACCTGTTAAAACATATTCGATCCTTCATTTCACCGTTTTCTTATCTTTATCCTTTCCCTATCCAGATTTAATTCGGAGTATAAATAGACAATGGCGAAAGTTTCTGTGGTGTAATACCTTTCTCTTTTTTTATTTGTATTAATCCTAGAATAAAAAAAAAGTATGAATTTACTAAGTGAGAATTTATTTATTTATAAACATTTATTAAATTTTAATTTGTTGAAGGGATCTGACGAGTTCTCATTCTCTGCGTCAGATAATGAAATACCTGACATCGAGCTAGGCGAGGAAGATATCAAATTTAAAGTGGTTAGTATCTATGTTTTATTATCTGAAAGAACTTGCTTAGAAATAATGTTTTGATTTCTGAAAAACATACCCCAGGAACAATTAAACCTAGATACGTCTCCCAACACTCAAATTATAGATAGTTATACGTAATGTAAATTAGTTATAGTACTCGGTAACTATTCAACAGTAATAAATAGTTCTATTAGGGATCATATTTTAGCAAATTTACTCTACTTTCAATGATGTTCTATTAGTTATTCTAGTGTTTAAAAATATTTTTTTTTTTTAAACTTTTTGAAACAGCCGTTTGCCTTTCAACTATACTTGGCAGACTCATCAATTTTGACTAGTAATTATACATAGTTTTCATTAAAGTAATCAATAATAATGAATCCTCTTGTATTATCATTGGGACAATTTGAAGTTCGACTGCTGCAGAGAAAGTTACCCCATTGTACATTACTATCTTCGCTCGGACTCAAATACGTCCAATTCATAATAAAAATTAGTTCTGTAAGTTTTTTTTTGTTCAAGTTATGCCACTATCAAACCCATATTAACCAGAATCCAATATAACTGTGCAATGTCTTGAATTATCAAAATAGAAATTAAGGATTTTTAGCTAAATTCTATATACAATATTTGGAACTTCATTCATTTTAAGAGACGCATATTAAAAAATTAGGTGGGATACAGCGAGTTTTGCAGCCCCCACTCTCATATGTTGTAGTTTATTACATAAATGTTGGATATAATTGAAGGTCTCTTACTATAGTTGGATTAAACTTGTTTTTAATATTATTCCTTTGTTTTAAAGTCCTTTATATTTTGGAAAGTTGTTTTATCAGAATCTGAGTTTATATTCAGGATTGGTTCTTTTATTTCTTAAATATTAACTTTTTTATTTTTTTTTTTTTACTATGTAAGCAAAAAAATATTTCTCACGATTTCGTCGTTGGGCTTTAGAATAACTTATACAATGGTAGAAAAATCATAGATGTATCCACGTCGAAACCTCCCCCTCAATTGGATTACAATCGAAATACTAATGTTTTATGGTGTACCATTTATATGATAGTATTATTGAAAAAAACCGAGAATGATGATTGTATTACTCAAATTGATATTTTATTTATTTAGGAGTAATAAATAAGGGAATGCTTTACTTGGTGAAAAATCTTCCAGTTTTCCAAAAACCAAAACTAGACATTGGAACCAAATAGTTTTTAATAGAAATAATTCATTTCCATACAGCCCAAACACTCTTTCCTCCAACCTGGTCATCATCAAAGCACAACTTGGTAAATAAAGGAAGCAATAAACGTTGTAATAGATTAACTCTATTTTCATTATAAAAAGATATGAAATAAAGATAGGTAAAATGACCTTGCATTAATCGGAATATATTAGGGATGAATGTGCAAGAAATATTTTCACCAAATGATAAATATAAAACTATATAAATATATAAAACTTTTTAATAATTTGTATTACCTATTATATAATAATGATATTTACACATTCTAATGTTTTTTTTGTAAATTATATTACCTGATTGTCTTGTTACTATGGTTACGCTGTATTTGTTGGGTTCCTATGGAAACATTACACAATTATTAGATATTCATATAGTAAAAATAAATTTGAAATTATAGATTTAAATTTATTATTAGAAAATCCCAGAATATTTGAGTATAGGAGAAAGCATTAATTATTTATGTAAGGGATGTAATTTCTTCTATAAACCAAAACAATTTAAAATTCAAAAGATAAATATTAACATCAATTTAAATATAAAATTACATTAAATAAAATTTTATATTTTTCAAGAAATACTTGGTCGTTTTTATCTTGATTGAAGTTCACTGCTAATTGAGATAATCTGCTTGTAATGATTTCTCATATTTATTTGCAACTTCATAACTTCACTTTAAATAGCTTTAAATATTTTGGTTTGAACATATGATCACTATAAAACAATGCACCACCTACTTACTATATTGTTTCAATTATCATATTTGTCATTTGGTGATTTTTATAATTATTAAATGACATTTGCAGTGAAATTATAAACTAATTTTCTATAGCCAGACTCCATAAGTTAGGTCTTGTTGGATTCTGTGAAGTCTTTTGCTTCAATGCCTGAATTAAAATTGAAATAAATCAAAGTATTTTTTCTTTTTTAATATTGAGTTGCTGTCTTTTAATGCTCGAAAATAATTACTGTTTGGTTTTTAAGCCTTAAAAAAATCAGTTAATTAAAAAAGATCGGTGTGTTTTCGATTTAGATGTCATTGTTTCGGTCTGTTAACCAAAATTATTTTACTTTTCAAATATTTAAATTTATAATCCAAAAACTAAAAACAATTATTTCACTTACAAATTACTAAATAAACGTTATTTATCAACACAACGCATTAATATGCTATTTAAAACGTATAATGATCCTATATTTAAAAAGAATTATTTATAAATAGTAAATAATTCTTAATTTAGATTTATGAAATAAATTATTATTTTTACATGTAAAGCATATAAATTTTCTTTTATCATGAAAAGAACAGTATTTTCTTCACATTATTTGTATTTAGCAACTTTTTAATATCTTTCACAATATTCAACATTTAATTAATAGGCATAAATAAATAAATATGTTTTTGTTTACTTATGTTGTTTCTTTGCTGACCGCATCCCCAGACCATCTTCTCCAATCAACATTTAATTATTCAAATTCCAATGTTTCTGTTCTGCTCATGATAACAGTTAATATTTTCAGAATTCATTTGACAAGAGACTTAAAAATATCACTACAATATATACAATTTTTTTTTTATATTATATTAAATATAAAATATCTAAATAAAGCTTAACAGTTTGATTGTTTGTTTGAACGTGCCGACATGAAGAACTACCAATCTGATTTGAAACATGCCTATTATGTTAGATCTGCTGTTTACAAATCATGTTACGACCATAAGAATCGAGACTCAAGTTTTTAAATTGTTCAGACACGTTTAATATTTAACGCGGATGAATTTTGGCGGCAATTTTTAATAATCTGTTTCCAGTACTACTGTCATTAACTTATATTTTGATGCAGGATTATGAAGACGGTACTCCACATGACAACATACCCAATGAGAAACGAGCATCTCACGTTCCCAGCCCAGAGCAAGATACACAGCCGGTTGTCAATGAAAATGGTAAAGAACAAACACCAGAAACAGCCGCTGAAAGTAGTAAAGTAGAAGGAGGGGAAAAGAAAACACCTGAAAGTGCTATAGAACAAACTGAAAGAGTACGAGAACAAACTTCACCTGAAAATGCTCAAGAACAAACTTCACCTGGAAATGCTCAAGAACAAACTTCACCTGGAAATGCTCAAGAAAAAACTTCACCTGGAAATGTTAAAGAACAAACTTCACCTGAAAATGCTCAAGAACAAACTTCACCTGAAAATGTTCAAGAACATACTTCACCTGGAAATGCTCAAGAACAAACCTCACCTGGAAATGTTCAAGAACAAACTTCACCTGGAAATGTTCAAGAACAAACTTCACCTGAAAATGCTCAAGAACCAGGTGCACCTGAAAGTAGTGAAAAACAAGCTGCACCTGAAAAAGTAATCCCTGAAAGTAGTATAGAACCTACACGCACGTGAAAACGTGATACATAAAAATGAAGTTCTAATATAATAACTGATAGATATTTCATTATTTTGTCATTTTTTTTTTTTTTTTTTTTTTTTACGGGCATAATATTTGATAATTATTTTTTAATAATTTAAATGAGAGTGCGCTTAAGAAAGGCCACGTTTCGGTTTAAAAATGTTCAATTATT
>NW_027105306.1:652594-665393 GCF_000696795.3 Halyomorpha halys
AAAATCACAAGTATACAGTGCATTCCAATACTTACTAGGCATTGTTTTTTTTTTTTCTTATTTTCCTAAGAACACAACCACCCTAAGAATAATTATGGCGACAATCTTATATTTTTTAATCTCGAAAAGGGTGCCGAAAAATTTATTAATCACATAAGGGTGCTGCGAAAGTTTTTTAGTCCAAAAAGGAAGTTGTGGAAAAAATGTTTGGGAACCGATACTGTTGAGGCCAGTACTTTATAATCTTCATAGGGAAAGGAATTAACCAAAACTTATACTGTTTATCTGCTCACCTGTTCTGATAAAACTGTAAAAGTTTCTTAAAATTGTAATTGATTAACTTTATGTAAAAAAAATTGACAAAGTTATATTATGTTCTTTAATCTTATTAAATATAATTCTTAAAAGTATCACCAATACTTCTGGAAGTTCTGCTCCAAACATGATACCCCAAAAAATGTAAGTGGTCCATAAGAAAATAAGATGATTGTTGAGAAATTTATTCTTCTCTCAGGACATCATAAAAAAGCATGTAAGACATCAATTAGCACTAACACTAACTAAAACAAAATTATTTTTCTCTAACTATGATGTTTCGCATTCTAATTAGGCTAGCTTAAGCAAGTATTTCCCCACTGTCCTGTCTATATTAGCTTTCAGACAGGTATAACCTAATGGATCTCTCAATTAATCACAGATCATTGGGACTTTAGTGCAGAGATGCACAACCTTTATCCCTTATACTTCAGTTGTGGCATTCCAGAAACTGACGAACATGTGGTAACAACTTTCACTTTGTTTGAAGCACTGGAGACCAAGCTACACTGGAGTACTGGCATCTACAGTATCGGTTCCCAAACGTTTTTCACCACAGCTCCCTTTTTGTGATAAAAAAATTTTGTGGCACAGCGGTTGAGGTACAATACTTGTACACAATACACTTGTCGCTACAATACTTAGGGTGGTTGTGTTTATAGTAAAATAAGAAAAAAAAAGCTAAGTAATTACTAGGATGCACTGTATATGTTTTTTATTTTAGAATATTTTGGGAAAGCAGCATTAGCTTACAGAACTCCTGGCATGCCCTTGAGACACCCACTTAGGGAACCAATGCTCTACAGGCTTTGAGGAAGACAATGAGAGAAAATACTTTCCTTCCTTTGCTCCTTTGATGACAATGACCTACCCAATTCCTCAAACACTACTGAGTCCAGTAAAGGAC
The DNA here is from genome assembly GCF_000696795.3 of Halyomorpha halys. Taxonomy (NCBI): domain Eukaryota; kingdom Metazoa; phylum Arthropoda; class Insecta; order Hemiptera; family Pentatomidae; genus Halyomorpha; species Halyomorpha halys. The sequence continues at coordinate 653,817 of NW_027105306.1, forward strand.
ATTAACAGTAAAGGACAAGGGACAGACGAGGTTTCATGTTAAACTTTCTGCCAAACCTTACACTATCGTAGGTTAACACCTCACTAGGACTGATCGTCTTAACCTGAGTCCCCAAGGGAACCAACGAAATTAGTTACTGTGGTGTGTTTATTTCTTGAATAATGGCGGTATACTTTATATTCTTTCATATGTTGAATTTAGGACCACATTTTCTGATTGCCCGACACACCCTTGAATAAATTCACTACAGTCAAATTATATCATAATTTATAAATAAATGTCTTTGAAAACACTAAACCATGTTTTCCTAATAGAAAATTTTAACTTTTCGTTGGTGTTCAAGGAAAAATCACTAAGTCCAACATTGTAAAAAATCACATTTCATATTCACTGTTCAATTCTTTACCAAGCATTTTCTTCATATTTTTACCTGAAAAACTTCAGAAAGTCATTCAAGGCATTATTTGGTTGAAATCTGTTAGATAAATTCATTCAGTCCATGGACGCAATAACATTTTTAACCAGGCAGAAGTCATTGTCATCCTGGATATTATGACATTTGTTAGGACATTGATGATGTGTTACAGTATTTGATTACACTGGTACTGGTAATGGTGGGGGGAACAAGTCCGGCAAGTGGGCCTATTGGTCCTTTTTGCCATCCCCAAGACAACCCAATGGAATGGCTCTTTAATATATCTTATTCCCCTATATCAAACCTTTTTGATTTTCTAATGAAATTCAAATGGGACTCCCAATCCACAGAGGAAGCCTCTTTTCCTGTGATTCTATCAGAGCCTAAAAGCCTGTATCTTAGTGACGCATACCTACCACAATCTGCTATGTAATGTAAGGAGTCTCTGGGGCCTCTTCGCATAAGCAGCAGGTTTCATCGTGGACTACTCCACATATCTTAAGATGTCTTTTAAGTCTGCAGTGACCTGTAAGAACTCCTATTAATATTCGGAGTTCATTTCTGTTTAGGCCTAGCAGCCACTTAGTTTTAGGAATAGAGGGTTTAGTTACTAAAATCTTGGTCTGTCTCAGCCCTATACAGTCCCTCCACTCCTTACCTGCTTTCTTCCATGCCCGGTCAGGAACTACTTTTCTCTGATGCCTAGGAATGGTTCTGATCCTATAGGAAGGTGCTCAGCCCTGATTCTAGCAAGCTGATCAGCTTTTTCATAACCTGTGATTCCCTTGTATCCTGGGACCCACACAAGCTGAAGCTTCTTTAAACAATGATTCTAATGATTCTAAGGCTAGTTTACACTCTCTTATCAAATTGGAGGTGACTCCAAGGCTTAAAGGGCAGACAGACTATCTGAAAAGATGGTGATGCTAGTCCTAGTGACTCCAGGGCATAAAGCTGCTGACAAGATGGCGAACACTTCTGCCTGCAAGACAGTCGAGTGCTTGCCTAGTGGGAAGTTTAGTTCTATGCCTAATTCTTCGATGTAAACCCCTGCCCTCATTAGTCCTGTCGAATCCATTTTCGATCCATCAGTGAAACAGGGCAGATACTCTCCTGGGGTTTCCACTAAACCCTGTACACAATCCTCTAACTTTGGATATAGGTAACTAATCTTAGTGTTTAGAGTGGGTGTTTTATCTAGAAGTGGTAAGCGGTATTGTAGTATTGGTAACTCACTTTCCACCACTTAAGCTATTGCTGCGTGACCAGTAACTTTCCTGTCTCTATCCACTGTCTATTTTCTTTCATTCTTATGCTAATGCTAATGCCGCTTTCCCTTTAATCAATAAGTGGAGTGGTATTAGGAAAAGCAGGATTTCTAATACCTTAGTAGGTGTTGTGCGAAATGCCCCAGCTATGCCGATACATTGGCCATCCGCATATGGGAAGCCCTTTGCAAGGCTGTTCACCACACAATGCTTCCATAGTAAATTCTTGGTCCTATTATTGCTGTGTAAATCCAATGCATAACCTTTGGGTTGAAAACCCAGGTAGTGCCCACAGCGCGTCTTCCTTTCCAAAAGGCAGCACTTATTTTTCTTTTAATTTCTGCAAAATGAGATCCCCAGTTCAGTTTTGTGTCAAAATTAATTCCCAGGTATTTGACCTTTTGGTTCAGTTTGAGTTGATTGCAAAAGAAAATCGGGGTTTGAAATACACCCAATTTCCGCTTCCTGGTGAATAGAATCAACTCTGTCTTTGTTCGGTTAACTGAAAGCTTCATTTCAGTACACCATGTCTGTACTATATTACATGCGACTTGCATAAGTTCCATGATGGTACTAACAAACTTTTCACTAATGAGGATCACTCCATTGTCAGCAAAAGCTTGCGCGAATATCCTAGCATCCTCAAGTCTTCTCAATAGGCTATCCATAACTAGGCACCATAGCAACAGTGAGATGAGTGAGATCTGACCCATCTGATAATCGCAACCTTGTGTGTCTCAATTAAAAGGGACAAGGTTTCCTCTAAGCTGGAGGTCCACTCCCCATCTGTTTTCCTTAGTGCAACTATTGGCTGTTGACCATTGCTTCCTAATAACTTTATTAAACAAGAGGCTTCCGGCGTGCCTTCTATGTTGCTGCAGAACTTGCACCAGCCATCTCGTTTATGTCTTCTAAATTCTCTTTTATACTTATTAGAGGCAGCCTGGTATACATTCCAGTCCGTCTCTAACTTTGTTTTATAAGCTTTATTATAGGCTTTTCTTGTGTCTTTTTGTAGTGTAGTGAATTCAATTGACCACCATCTGACTTTTTTCCAGACTCCCTTTTCAATGGACTTTGATTACACTGAGATAAGAGTTTATATCTTGTGATTTATAAAACTATAATAAGAATACGAAACATCATGATTAGAGAAAAATAATTTTGTTTTAGTTAGTGTTGCTGCTAATTGATGTCTTATGGGCTTTTTTACGATTTCCTGGAGGAAGAATAAATTTGTCAACAATGATCTTATTTTCTTATGGACCACCTACATTTTTTGTCATTTTTTGGGGTATGATGGTAGGATACTTGTTGGGAGCAGAACCTTCAGCAGTATTGGTAATATTTTAAAAAATTATATTTATTAGTACTAAAGAGAAAAAGATAACTTTATAATATATATTTTTTCAAGTAAGAAGTTAAATAATCAATAACAACCTTAAGAGACTAACAGTTTTATCAAACAGTTAAGCAGATAAACAGTATAATTTTTGGTTAATTCCTTTCCCTATAAAGATTATAAAGTACAGGCTTCAACAGTATGATACCAAAACTTATGGTTGATTTCTGACCCAATAAAGTTGAAAAAAAAAAGTTCTACTTTTTTTTCCTATTGAATCCTAGGATAACTTTTTACCAAACTTTCTGCCTTTAATCATTTATAAGAGCAAAAATCATCGTCAAAAAAACTTTAAATCAAAATGAAGTATGGTTTACTATCCATGTTTGATGAACTTTCTTAAATAAGAGAAAAAATTTTGTTTGTTTTTCAATTTTCAAGATCTTGAAGATTGTGCCAAAAAAATTGATTTTATTTTTTCTAAAACTATTGAATGCTACGAAAATTGTTGGGAGTTATTTTTAATAAAACACAAGTATCAAATTATAAAAAGTTAATGGAAAAAAAAATTATTGATCATGTGTAATAATTGATATGTATGAGAGGCACCAGCTGGGAGAAAGGAGACAAATGTAAGTCCTTTTGTCGGCATGTCGTACCTGATAAGGATTCATACCAAAGGAACCACTGAGTCATTGAACTATAAATAGATACCAGGTGTGGACTGGGGCACACACATCTGAGACTATTAATCGCATAGGTAGGGGTACCTACATAGCCTTTATCTCACGCCTGGGCACACTAAAATCCCTGGCCAAAGGCGATGACCTCATGTCAAAGAGGAGAATTGCCTCATTCAGGAAATTTCAACATCAAAAGAGTACCGCCCCACAAGGACCGAAAGGCCAATGACCTGCCCACCCCCTCTTGATGATAAATAAAAGAGAGTGGGAGTATAAATGGACCAATGAGAAAAATGGAGATCAGAAGTAGAAGGGAGAAAAAGATCAGGAGGAGAGTTGAAGACATCAGTAGAGGATAGTTGAAGATCAACCTATCAGTTGAGAAGTCGAAGAGCAGTCTTGAGAGAGACAGGAGTTGACACCAGTGTGAGGGAATAGGAGGAAGTCAGACATCGCAGGGATTCAGTGTAGGCCACCGGCAGGCTGTGGTGTGATGCGGGACCAAAGATCCGCTCCACCACTACTGCCAAGACTGATAGGTGCACCAAAATAAGTAAGACCTTTCAGTTGTATTTTGAATGGCAATAATAGAATTGATAAACTTAGAGTCAGTATAAATAACAAAGATTCCAACTGGTACTTCTCAATTCATAATATAATAATTAAAGTTTAAGGAAATAGATCTACTATGCTCTCTCATAATATTATTCTTGCTAATGTATATATGATTATAAATATAAAATAATGCAACCGAGACTTTCGTTTATAATTAAGAATCCCTGCATGCTACCTCATAATAATAGCATAGTAAATTGGTAAACACGACACCATTGGAGAAGAATTCCAATGAATAATTATAAATACTTAAATCTAGCATACCATGGCAAGGGGGTCTATGGTATCTAGTGCTTGAGTTAAATATATTGCATACATTTGGAGTTGGTTCCCATCAGGAAACGATAGAGATACATAAGATAAATACATAGATATATAAATATAAATACATGAATATAACAATAAATTAAATATAATGCGTGTACGGGAACCCCAATCCAGCCTTAGAACCACTGAGCCCTGTACACACGGCATAATAAAAGGAAGATGGTCTGTGTGCAGTAATGAGAAAATAATATATATATATAAAATAATATTAAAAAATTATATCAGTTGTAAATTAGTTTAATTTATTGAAAACAGAAAGCAGAAGGAAAAATTCTAGAAAACATTGCATAGTAAAGTAATAAAAATAAAGTTTTGAGGCAGAGAGTTATTTCATTTATAGTGAAATCCTTTTATATTAAGAAACTTTATTTAGTATAGTTACAACTCAGCCACGATTGAAAGTAATGTAACTTTTATAAATTGGTCTAATAGTAACTGATTTGTAAAAGTGAAACTCTAATAACATAAAATATTTCACATTTACTAAGGGAATAAATTAAACCTAAACTGGTAAATACGATCAATTAACTAACACTTCCCCAAGTTAAGCCATCATGGAGCACAACAATGGTTTGTTACAGTTCAACTTTAATTTTCAATAAAATATTGAGTAAAATTTTTAGGAACATTTTGCATAAGATGAAAAATACAAGCTTCTTTGTGTAATAATATTAATAGCATTTTAATAATAACTTTTTTAAATACTTGTTTTGTGAATTTGCAATATTTTTTTAAAGAGAATCACTAATTTTTTGATATTATGATGAGCATTGTCAACAATACCCAACTACCAATTTACCAAGAAAAAATAAAGTGCCCTTCATCTGACCGATATCTTACAATTTTCTGCATGTAGCAAAATATTGGAGACCCACTATCTAATTTTCTGGATACATTCTAATCATAAAATGTATCAAAAAAAAAGATGCTACAAACAATATTATCAGAATTATTTTATAGTATCAATTTATAGATTTGAATATCAACAATAAATTTCATTATGTGAAAAAAAAATTTAATGCTCTGTTGAATTTCTAGGTTATTATCTGGGAGTCAATTGGAATAGGAGTCTTCCTTACCATTGGTGTTCTCCAAGTAGCTTTCATGACTGTTATTCAAAATACAGAGCATATTATTCAGCTAGGAGTTATGGTATCTCTAGACTTTATAGTCAGTATCCTACTCATTATTGATTTAATACTAACCAATAAAGATATTATTCACACCCTTGAATTGGAAAATTCAACACCAAATGGAGTAAACCACAACAGAAAGTAAAATAAAAAAATAAGAAATAACAATACAAGAATTATGTTATTTTAACTACATTTATTGTCCAAAGAAATGCTCGGCGCTAGTTTCTCTTCAATGAAATAGACTAATTGCTGAGCAATATCCTTATCCCGGAACATATCAACTCGAATTTTCTTCAATAGCAGTTGGTAGTTGAAAGGTGCCAACATTTTCAGTGTATCTAAAACATAAATTTATTATATAAAAGAGAAAACAAGGAAACCAAAGGCATTTCAACAGGCATTCATTAAAAAAATTTTAACGTAAAAATAATGTTTTAACACCATTAATTGCATTGGACAGAGCCAATCTAGAGTTCAAGAAGCACTACACAAGAAAAATTGTAAAAAATTGTCTAGGCAAAGCAAGGTTCAATGCAGGATTAAAATAGTAGAAATTAATCGCTCATTTGTCTTGAAATTGCTTTACCAGATTTACTCTTTCTGAGGGTAAGTAGGTTTTTGAATATTTTAACATCTTTGATTTTGTAACCACTCTTTTTTTGTCATTACTAAATGATCTTTGTCTATTATGGTTGAAGATAAAGAACCCTTTGAATGACTATGTAGCTGGTAAAAAAGGCTGTAGTGTCCGATACTGAGCAGCAAAGCTTGATCATGCACTCTAGTGAAACCAGAGGACAAGCAGCAAAGAGCTGTGAGTTACCTGTGGCCAACTGAGAGCCACAACTGAATCTACTATCATACAACACTCTGTGATGAAAAAACACCATTTAACAATGTCTAAGATTCCCTGCAGGCTTCAAATGGTGTGACACACCTATCAGAACTCGGAAATCACATGAAGGAGAAAGTATGAAGATGAAAGTATAGACTTTGAACAAGATAACCTGCAGTTGGGCCACAGCTCCTGGAAAAGTATAATGGGAAAAGTGATTATGTACCAGTTTTATTCCCAGAGGACTCTCTCTTCAATATATACTATTTAGAAGATGTAGAGTATGAAGATTAGCAGAACAGCAGTACATATAACATAATCTTCATGAATTGTAGCCTTTTCAGGAAATCATTTATGGTTTGGAGAGATATACGGTACCATAAGTATTGTCACCAAACATTTGGAGCACACAAGAATTAAAGTTTCAAACTGGCATGTAGGATTTACAGATATGAATTAAATAGAGTACTTGTGAGAAAACTTAGGAAGATGTGTTAGGGATGGTTATCCACTCTCAACTTTAATAAATAAATAAATCAGCTTCAGTGTAATTTCTTTGTAGTTGTAATTAATGTAATTTCTTCAATGCCTGACTGGGCTAAGACCCTTCATTGTGCAAGAGGGGGTAATAGATGTTATTAGACCATCCACTGTCAGAAAAACTAATGTAATAAAATAATTATCAGTTTTAAACAAAGTATTGTAAATTGAAATGATTTATTTGTGGTATACTTTGTTTAAATAACCTTGTGTTCCTGATTAGAGAGAGAAAAAAGAGAAAAAATCTGTGCATTAAGACATGGCCAATATTGTAAGAAAACTTTTAACTTTTAACGTAAATAACTTTCACAGCCTAGATTTGAGACTTCAGAGCCCAGATAGGTGAGTATTCTTTGTAACGATAGAAGTGAAAAATTACAAACATTCAAGTTCACTTAGCCTTATTTTATTTATTCGTTAATAACATAAATAAAAAAACATATAACATCACAAACAAATAATGACAAAATATATACATAATAATCATACCTAAAACAACAATCCTAAACTGCTTATCAGAATCATCCAAATGAATAAGAAGAGTTTCATAAGTGAAGCTGAGAAGACTTGAGTTATGATCATCTTTCTCTTTTAGTAAATCAAATTCTGCACGGTACAATTCACTAATACATTCAAGGCTCATCTCTCGAACCTTTTGGTTACAGTCATCAAGCCTTTTGAGTAGGCCTAGAAACAAACCAATAGAAATATTAATAACACAGCAAAAATATTGGATAAAGTAGAAGAAAAATATAATATAGGACTAAAGTTAAAGTTAACTTTAGTTGTATTTAACTATAGGTTTTTTAACTATAGGTTGTATTTGCAGCAGGGCCTGAAGATGTCTTCCTGGTTCTGTTTCCCCAATCATTCGATGGAAGGACATGCTTTGATATTAAGTTAGATTAATTGAAGAATTATGTATTAATCTTTTTAACAGAAATAATTATGCCAAAAATAATTTCAGTTAAAAAGATTAATACATAATTCTTCAATTAATCTAACTTAATATCAAAGCATGTCCTTCCATCGAATGATTGGGGAAACAGAACCAGGAAGACATCTTCAGGCCCTGCTGCAAATACAACCTATACTGGGATACAGGTTGTGTTTGCGGCAGGTTGTGATGTAGCATCTGATATCACCATTATTCATAACCCCAATGTTGTAGAAAATTGGTATTATTCAATTTATAAATATTGTAAATAAAACAGTAGATGGCGACACTGCTTCTCTTACAGGAAACCTTTGTTTGAGTCAGTCAGTCGTGGCGTCTATTAACGGAAACATATACTCTTTGCCTTTGTTTATAAAACCTTTCCCTAAATTCCTCAACACCCAATCCCAACTTCCACATACCTCTATTCCTCAAGAAAGGGTATGATACTGTAATTATGGCAATGGAGTGAGTTAATGGGTTATAATCTGAGGATAGGTTACCGAGGCAAGATAAATATTTAATGGCCACAAGCCTAATGTATGAAAATGTCTAGACAGTTAGGGTTAAGATCAGTCTGTTAGTATATAGGAGAATCAGGACAAAAGAGGTTTCAACAAAGAAAATGGAGTGTAGACAGCAGCGATTGTCCCAAGGAATTATTAATTCTGACTTCCCATTGTTGGTTTTTGCATTTAAGTTAGCACATAGAAGGAAATGTCTAAGGGCATTAAAGAATGATTTAAATTATGGTTCTGAAAAGGAAATTTTGGATGAAGAATATCCTGCCACAAATGTGATGGAAAAGGCACTCTCGTGCACCTGATATGCTATAATTCAACTTATGGGATAGAATATAAGGTAACAACCACTACCTAACTTATATGTGCAAGCAAAAATCCTAAAGATCGTGTTAGGTAATTAAATAAGCCTTTTTTAAAAATAAATAGGGATACTACAAAAGAAGAGATAATTTGAAGACAAAAAAATAGAAAACAGAATAAGCCATACTCAAAGTTTCAAGTATTTTTTAATCATTAAATTTTAAAACCCTCCATAATCATGTGAATATAAATGGAATATCACATATTTAATAGTCTGTATAGCTAACAATAACCTAAATATAACCAATATATATTTCATTAATTATGCATGCTCATGGTATAAACAGAAAAACTGTTTTAAAATAAAATATAAAAAGACAAATTTGTATATTTTTTTGTATATTTCTTGTATATATATTTGTATATTTCTTTATTTATTAAATAAAGAAAAATTTGTTAATTTGCTTTAACATCCTTTGGTATTCTAACAAGGCCTGAACAGATAGGTCACCAAATTATTCTAGCTAGAGTGGAAATGTTGAGATCTATTACCTGTTGACAATTATATTGTGAAAGACTTTTCTTCCATGATATAATAGTCAACCTTCTAAAGCTAGATTTGAACTGTTTCTGCTTCTGACTTGAGAATAAATTTAAAGATTTTAAGACCTAAAATCTTACCTTCCATAATCTTGGAAAATGTTTTGGGCTCATGGATTCCCTCAACAAGGCTACATTTTTTTATTGAGGCAATGGACAAAGTACGGGTCTTCTCGTTAGCATCATCTATTAATTGCAATAAAACTGGAATCAGATTTGGAGGAAGATTACGAGGCAAAAGAAGGAAAAGAGAAGTTGCCGTCATTGTTCTTATGGCTTCTGCACTCCTTCCTGGTTTCCATTTCAGTTGTTCATATAAAATATCTGTAAAAATGGTTAAATAAACATAAACAACAAAAGAAAAAGAGATATTTTCGTAGTGGCTAAATGGCAACAGGATTGGGAACTTAAAAAAAGGCAGATTTGTTTGGCTGAGAATACATGTTGACATGACAGTGATGCATTAATCAAAGTGTGATACCTTGGAATCTGAAATTTTGGCCCATATATGAGGCAGACAAAATATATAGAAAATAAACAGGAGAATGAAAGAAATCTGGTTCCTTTAAAGTAAATGTCTTTATCAAGCTGATTGAGTGTACCTCCTTGAAAGTTAATGCACTGGATGAAAGAGCAAATCAGATAATTACATCTGAATATTTAGGGAATAAAGAAAAAGTGTTAGGATTTCATAGTTATAGTATTTTAACAGTAGAATTTGTGGTAATTTTTAAATTTTTTTATAATATAATAAATTAAATCCACCTTTTTCATTTCTATTTTTGCATTTCAGTAACTTGTGCATGATTAAAATTTATCAACTAAACCAGTCAACTAGCAATTGTTTCAAAAGGAAATAATCCTATTCTGGGTAAATTATTTCCTTGAAATAAATTCATATAAAAATATTTTGTTTAAGACATGTTAGGAGTTTTTTTTATAATAAATATATTTTTTTTTTTTAACAGGCATTTACTCTAATTCAAATTTATTTTAAATTAAATTAAAAAAAATAAATACATTCTACCAAAAAAAAAGAAGCTAAAAATGGCTTCCAACTCACTAATTGGGATAACATAAATTATTTGGATTATTGCCTTAAAAGAGCAGGAAACTTAAGAATAGTATTACATAAAAATTTTTTTTTTGCTAATAATTAATGATTTTAATGATACATTGGAAATATCAATAATACCTGTAATGATGGTATTTTTGAAATATTCCCTGACCTCCATAGTTGGCAAAGTGATGTTTTCATCAGATATGATTTTATTCAAAGTCAAAATCACCTTCAGTATTACTTCGGGATCTGTCTCCTCTTGCACCAAACACTTTTTAAATACATCTATAATGGAATCGATATTTTCTTCGACTACTTCACCTTAAAAAAAGTAGAAATTGAAAATATTAATAGATAGGCCAAAGCTGCTTTATTAAGCTCAATCATTTATTAAGGATGAAACAATGATCAAAATTAAAGTGAAACTAGAAAACTAGTGAGGTATCATTCAACTTTCTTCACTAATTGTCTTATTTAGTTCAGGCTGAAATGAAAAAGTAAAGGGACACAAATAAAACAGTGAATATTGACTAAATTGAACTTACATCAAATGAGATATTTGATAATCTAAAAATTAGGTTATTGTAAAACTAAAAACCGATAATTTTAAGTAACAGGCCAACAAAGTTATTAAATTTTGAGCACATAAAATATAAGAAGGAATTTCCTGAAATTAATTTTAGGATTGTTTCAAAACAATCAATTAATTTGAAAGCAGCTTTCTTAATTTGATTTAATTAACTAGAAGAAGCTGCAAAGGCCATTACTTGAAGTAGCGGTCAAAACACAACACTCGAGCTCTTTGAAGAAAAAATTGCTGTTTGATCAGCTCACTTGGTAACTTCAACATTATCTTTGTCCAATCAACGATGCAAAAACAAACCATATATATAGGGTGTTTTTTTAAGCCCGATAGAACTTGAAATTGTAAAAAATAACACAAAAAATTAAATTGTAATCAAAATTTTTTTTTTATTCGAAAGATCAATACGTGA
>NW_027105306.1:670888-679957 GCF_000696795.3 Halyomorpha halys
TATAAGCTAAGGTTTTTGTAAAATTAAGCATGAATAGATCTCTAGTAGCCGATATGAAATAAGGTTAATGTGCATTTTTGCCGAAACCCACACTTAATCCTCACACAGGGAAGATTTGGTTGGTTCAGCCTTTATTAAACTATCAGTTGTTGGCAACTTTAAATGTTCCTGGTATTCCTAGTACTACCAAAATTAATATTGTCAGTATTGATAATATAAATTTAATTGAAACAGGTGCAGTATAGAACAGACAAATATTTTGTGTTTGTGAGCAAGAAGGAAATTTTGAACATTTATAAAATGCCCAATTAATTGATAAATTTTAATTTAATGAATGAAGAAGATATTATACCTTATTTTTTATTATTCTAATATAAATATTTTTATTATCATCAGAATGATCATTAACCTCTCCACGTTTATTATTAAACCAAACAAATATTATCAAAAAGATTTATTTAGATATATTTCAGTAATTTTCATTATTTCGAATTAAAAATAACACATTTTTAACAAGTTTGCTGCCAATTTTATGAGACTAGAACCATACTTAATTTGGTATTCTGTTAAATCATTTGAATGGTTATTGAATAAGAAATTTTGTTGAGGAGATTTCACCATTTCCAAGGAAATCTGGAATATGGAAATGATAAGTTATACACTTTTAATTAATTTTTTGTTTTCTTCTACGTTCAAAGCATTTCAATGAATATTAGTTGTGACAGCTCATATATAAAATATTACCCCTTCAACAGGAAATTCGATGCTCACCCTCAACTAATTACATTTATGGTTAACGTTATCTTCTCTCCAACCATATGAAAATATATTTATAGTATAACATAAAATCATAAATACAAAAAAATAACACACCTACTGCATTATTTGCTATGGTTTCATTTTCAGCAAGACCAGCAACACTAACTAGTGAGCCCCATATAGATTCCCCAATCTCATCGAGACACTCAGATCCACAAGTTTTGAAAATTGACTGAATCAAATCAAGTTTAGCACTTTGTTCTTCACCCTGTAAAATATTTTATTTTAAAAAACAAAACAAATTAGCCATTACATTGTAAAATTATTAATGAAAATGGTGCCTTAAATTATTTATAACTCATTTTAACTACCACATTTAATCCAGATAAAGTATTATTAATTACTTTCTTAAAAAAACAATAATAAAAAATATATATATTTAAATGAGAACCTTGAAAGTTGTAATATCAAGATGAGTCAGCGTCTTCAAATGAGGCACTAATTCTTTAGCAGGAGAGCCCCTGATTATACCAGCTACAATCCTTAATTCTCCGTAATTGGCCTCACGAAGAAATTCAAGAATTACTTTACAGTACGTTTCCGGTGGTACGAAATATCCTAAATACTCGGCAGCAATTTTGATCTAAAACATATGCAGTATTTTTAAAATGAATAATGTGTAACAAAATATGAATGGAGAAAATTTTTTAGTAAATTATTTATGACAGTGCCATTATATGTATATACCATTTGGTTTAACTATTATGGTATATACATTTGATTTAACTAAATATTTTAAATTTTTTAATTAACTTGTAAGATATCTGAAATACTTTTATGCTTATCTGTGGTATAGACGTTTTTATCTTCCTGATTTTTGTTGTATCCTATGAATATTAAAAAATATTTAATCTTAGCATACGTCTCATTTTAAAGGATTAATTTTCTAAATAGAATCGATGAATACCACAAACTTCAATCCTGAATGTATTTCTGACTTCAGTATTTTAATCTTATTCTATTTTTTGTTTTTTATTCTATTTAACCAACTTCAAATCATACAATTTCTGCATTGATGGCTTTCTTCTTTTTGAAAAATTGATTTTGCAGTTGCTATAAAAAAATAAAGTTTTCTTGTAAAACAACAATCATTGCTTGAGCTGTGATATCTCTTAATAAAAAAATCAACAACATGATTTTTAATGTATTTTAATTTTTTTTTTTTAAATAAATGCTTCATTCTAGAGACTTATTGTATCAACTATCACTTTGTAGGATGCATATATATATTTTTCTGACTGAGATCTCAAAGTCAGAAAAAAATATATATGCATCCTACAAAGTGATAGTTGATACAATAAGTCTCTAGAATGGTGCATTGATTTAAAAAAAAAAAATTAAAATACATTAAAAATCATGTTGTTGATTTTTTTATTAAGAGATATCACAGCTCAAGCAATGATTGTTGTTTTACAAGAAAACTTTATTAAAATTCGGTTAATTAGAAAGAGGTTTCATTGAAATTGGCCAAACTATTTGAAACTAGATATAAACCTCTCACTGAGAGATGGGATTACTTCGCTCATAAAATATTTTTAGTTTTCAAATATAGGTGTCTTCAATTTTAACAGATACAATACTTATCTATACATAAAGATTACAACTAGCACAATTTTTTGCCAGAATATCTCATGAAACTTCTTTTTTTTTTTTCCATTTCCTCACAATAATGTATAAGATAAAAATATATTCTATATAAACAAGAAAAATACGTCTTTATATACCAGCATCCAAGGTATTTTAATAAAAGACGTACATATTTTGTCTAACCTCTACATACATATTCTATAACTGAGGGTGCTTCTTCATCCATAGCTGCTTTAGACATGGGACCAATAATTTTGTGAAGTTCTTGGGTGATCTGGCGTTCAGCATGAAGAATAACCTGGCTAAGTAATTGGGCAGACTTGATCCTTACACTCACAACCCAATCACGCAGTTCTCTTCCTATGGCCTCCACAAACTTGCATGCTTGTCTATCCACTAGGATTCGACAACCAAGACCAGGTCTTTTGACTGAAACATCAACAATCATTTACCAACAAAAAACGAACAATGAAAAAATATATATACATAATATTGTTTTATTTAATTAAATAATAATTTTGTTATTTAATAAATTATTCAACATATTGTGCCATATTGAAGCTCATAATGAGAGTATTATTATTACACGAAGAGTCGGGAATCCCTTCCACACTTCGACTCAGTTGGATCTTTTGTGACTTACCCCTCTTTCCACTAGATATCCCATATGAATCCCATGCTTCTTACGAAGCTCATTAATGCTTTTGGGTTTGTTTTAGTAATGTCTTCAGGTTCCATTCTATCCTGTTCCAAACACTGCAGTCTTCGGAAGACAAGGGCTTCACATTAACACAGAATGTGATGTGCCTTTTCTTCGTCTTCCATACATAGACGACAGGTGGAATCCTCCACCAGCCTTATCTTCTTAAGATGATATTTTAAGGGGCAGTACCCAGTGAGGAGTCCTGTCATCGTCCTGAGTTCATTTCTAGGTTAAGGTAGAATTTTTCCTTTTCTTTTGATATTTCAATAAAGAGCTTGGACTGCTTCATGCCTGGTTTCAATGTCCAGTATGTTTCTCTCTCTTTATGTTCCCAGGAGTCAACCACTTTCCTGATTGCACTTCCAGATATGTTGCAATATGGCTCAGAGCCAATTAGCATCATTTCTGATCCCTTCCTAGCTAGGGGATCTGCCATCTTGTTTCCTTCAATCCCCTCATGTCCTGAGGTCCACATCAAGGTCAGTTTATTGCCTCTGGATAATTCCTTTAGTCTCTCTAGGCAATTCCAGCCTAGCCCTGATTTTATAGTATAGGACATTATTGCCTTTAAAGCAGCAGGCTGGATTGTTTTTAATGTTTTCTAATGCATTTATTTCAGTTTGGAAGACAGTTGGATATATTCCCATTGGTAGGGTTCTTTTATGATTTGGTCCTACAACCCCAGCCCATGCTTTTCCTACCTTAACTTATCCATCTGTAAACCAGACCCACCCTTCTTAAATTTAGGGCCTCCTTACCTCCATTTCTTCTTGTCTGGAATACATACTATGAAGTTTTTTTCAAAATCAAGTTTTTTGGGTAAATGGTCACTTAGTAAACTCATCCATTCTTAATCTTATTTAGGATCTTTAAGTGTCCTTGATAATTTCCTGATTTATAATTCCAATCCCGTTCTATACTTAAGGCACTTATTATGGCTTCTTTTTGTATCCAGATGTGTATTGGAGTCAAGAATTGCCTCCATAGCTGCTGTGGGGGATGTTCTGATTGCTCCTGTCACAACTAGACACGATATTCTTTGTACCTTTTCCAATTTTATTTGTGAGGTTTTCCCTCTGTTTCCGGCCACGACATTGCCGATGCGTAGGTTATCATGGGTCTTATAACGCTTCTGTATAACCATTTCACTATTTTGGGTTTAATTCCCCATTTTAATCAGAGTAAAGAAGATAAATTATGTAGTTCAGTACCAGGCAAGAGAGGACTACTAATAGTTATAAATATCATGACATCAATATTTGATTCTACCTTTCAGTATTTCTATTATCTACATATCTATATATTAAAAGAAAAAGCTCAGGCCATCACAAACTCTCACATTTCACACCGAGATATCAGATTGGAACGAAGGTGATAACCATAAAAATTTAAAAAATTTATTCTGAAATTTTGTTGCAAAAGGGATTAAATTAGGGGAGCCATCATAATTAAACGTATGGCTAAAATAGAAGGATTTTTTAAATATGTTAATAAAGGATGCATATCAAATAACTTTGTCCTCTTAATATTCAAAAGTAATTATTTTTAATCATGACTTCTAAAATATGACAACAGAATGAATTTTTATAAAAAATTAAAACAGTAAAATATAATTTTAAATAACAATACTTAATAAATTTAAAAATTTTATGTCAAGAAAAAGTTCAAAAGTAATTTATATTTTTCAACATTGACAAGGTTTGTTTGTGATTGGTGACCTCACTCAAGAATTGAGTTTTTATTTATTTTCATCAAAAATAAATAAAAATAAAATACAATAATAAAATAGAATAAAATAATCAGGATAAGGATGGTATTCAAATAGACTTTAACAATATGATAGTTAATACTACTGAATCTCTCAATTTCCCCCTGAGCATGGAGCTTTTAAATTAAACTATATGGGTTTTGGAAAGATAATTACTATAGGGTAAACTTTATGGGTATGGAAAGATATGACCTAGAGTCTGCTGAGTCAATCATCATAAACTGCACCATCTTTGAGGTGCAATGGGTCAAATAGCTGGGAGAAACTACTCTACTCTGCTAAGCATCTTTTCAGAGAATGTTTTTCATCAGCTAGTCACTGAGAGAAACTACCGGTACTTCAAATATTTTGTGGGTCCAACACACTTCAGACTTGTTAGAAGAAGAGGAAAAAGAAGACATGAGAATTTGGGAAGATTTTCTGGACAGAGGAGGTACAATTGCAGGAAGGGGCCATTATGTAAATTAGGGAAGGAATAACAAATAATGTTCAAAAGAAGCATAATAACTTGAAGTTGTCTCTCAGTACCATTAAGAAACACATCAGGTGTGATCACATATAATGGTGCTGAAAAGTATGCTGCTGAAGGGAAATGAGTTAAACATAAAAAAAATATTTGAAATTAATTTTAATATAAGTTTTTTTTTAATTATAGGTAAAAGTTTCCAAGCACTACTCCAATAGGGTAGGCAAATGTTAACTCTTATACACAATGAGAAAACAGTTGAACATTGCTATCGGCAAAGACCAGATACCATATTTATAATTTGAGTCAGACCTCAACAAAAGAATCTATTGGGGTTTGTTTATCTCAGGAATGAGGGAAAATTAACAGCTGTGTTCTAATTAGAGCAGTAATAGTAATAGTGTAGGTAGTATGTATAGTGTAGGTAGTGTTGTAACACTAATAGTGTTACAACCCATTAGAACAGTACATTGTGTATAGTAGAGTATATGCTCACCAGCAATTTTGGAGTAGTGCTTCAGAGCTGTTTCCCAGTTAGAATTTATCAAATTAAACTAATAAGAGATTAATAAAACATACTTCCTGGAGGATAATGAGGAAGCTCTTCGAGTTCCCAATCAATTCTATCCTTATAATCATTTTCATTTTCAAGAAGATATTGTGCTCCAGCTTTCTCCCAAAGGTTTCGAGCTTCATTTCTAATGTGCTCTTCATTATCTATTAAGCTATAATTCTAAGAATAAAATATTTTTATATAAAAATAATTATATAGGAATTTTAATGGAAATAAACATTTTACCATGTCAGCATTAGTGGTAATGTTTGACAGAAATAGGAATATCTGTCATAGTGATTTAGCATCCAGTTCCCGATTAGTCTGGTTAAAGCTAAACGTACATGGGGTGAATCATCAAAAAGCCTGTTTGCAAGAGCACGAATACCATCAGGTAAATTTTTTGGATCACCTTTGAGAATAAGAATCTCTGAAAAAAATGTTATATAAACTATTAGCATTAACACTCCGATGTTGGCACAAATTACAGTCCTATTACACTGGATTTATGAGATTTTTCCCTCATTTCAATGAATTTCAAGAAATAATAATTTCTTAACTATTAAGTTTTTATAAGATCTGTAATTCTTTTCTTCAAGATTTTATTTATTTATTAAAGTTTATTATAAAAGTTGCTATGCATATATGTTATCAACCTTTGAAATATAATATATTATTAGAAATAGCCTGTCCATGACATTCTCCGACTTATCTATCCTTAAAAATATAACAATTATTTTGTGGCAGTCGTTAAATGTTATTGTTCTTTTTTATCACCAATGCAATATCACAGGAAAACTAAGTCCAAGATATCCAAGAGTTCCACTAAAGAATAGATGTTTGTTTGGGAAAGGTCATTAGGCTACTATCAATTTGTCTCCCAGAGTCAGTAAGATAGAAGACTGGTGCGGTCCCCAAACTGAGTAGTGTAAGAAGAAATACAAATAAACTACATCATGGATCTGGGAACTACAGCATCTCGATTGGAATGATAATGAATCAAGTTTTTCCATCTTGAAAAAAAGAAATCACTGAAGGATTATCAATAAAATTTTTGGACAATCTATCTCCGGTAAGGTATTCCAATCTGAGCTGAAAGAACAAAAAATAAATTTAGTATTGTCTAATCTAAATTACAGGATCTCTTAGTGTGTGTGTGTGTGTGTATAGAATCAAATTGATTCTCAGCTTTGACAATGTTGCATTACAAAATTTAAGACTAATAATGATTTTTTCTGAAAGTAAATTGGACTAACAATAAAGCTAGATGAGTTATTTACTGTTTAAACTTACCAATGGCTTCCAAAACTGATACCCGAACTCTCCAATGCTGGTGATGTATAGCCTCAGCTAATGGTGGAATTAGTTTTTTTGAAAGAGGGTGAAAATCATAAGAGCCTATTTCTGATAACTGAATCACGCAATAACAACTTTTCTTTTTCACTTGAGGAGCTGAATCTAAAATTGTTTGTACCAATATATCAACCATTTCTGAATAATAAGGTACAATCAAATCCTTATGCTTTTCAATTAGTAGGGAAATTAATTCGATGTACTTTAACCTCAGCTCTTCTGAAGGCTCTAGCATAGTATCAGAACACAAGCGTTGATGGATTGCTGGCACCAATGTCAATAAATAATCCACATTAGGTTCTATTGTACCTATTACATGAATACAAATGTCTAAAGCATTTTCTCGGCACATTTCAACTGAATCTTGAAAGGATAGAGATATTATGTTTAACAACTTTTCAAAGATACGTTTTATATCTTCAGCTGGGTTATTTTCTAAAAAGCCCTTTATTTCTTTGAACACTTCTTTTTTTTGAAATTTCGTACCATTTTGTAAAATATTGATGACACGGTCAATATTCAAGTAAGTATTTGATTCCATTTCAACGTAAGTGCATTCATAAACAGGCTGGTTTCTTGGATACCAGTTGTTAGAAATTATAAACAAAAATACTAGATCTAAATAAAAACATTTGGAACATAAAAGAAGTCAAAACTCATTATACTTGTATTACGATAAGAGAAAAAAATTTAGTACAATTCTCTTACATCAGGATAAAGGTGAAATAATAAAACTTCTGAATACATAATTCATTTACTGTTTATTTTGATAGTCAATGTAACAGTCTCGAGAGGTTTCTACGACAAAGATGCCATAGAGGTCTAATATACGGAGAGCAATAAAACCAATATTGTGAATGATAAACGAAAGTTTTACCCAAAGATAGGTTTTTATTAACAAAATAAATCTGACATAAATTGTAACCAACAAAGTTAAGTATAAAAGAATCATATTTTAAATTATCAGTCTTATCAACAGGGCGTTAAAGTAGTGGGAGGAAATCCCACGGAAGTAGGGAAAAAGGGAATTAGATCACCACATTCACCCTGTATGGATAAAAGTGATAGAACAGAGGGTTCTCTAAGTCAGAGTTATTTAGCAACATAATCTCTTAAGTACAAAGGTGGTCTTCTCTGTCGTCGAGGTCTGCTAGTATCAACTGGAAGGGTAGGAGTAACAAACTCTTCTTGAACGGGAACTTCATCGACGTTGGGTTGAGTATCTCGAGGAGGAGTGCTCGTTCCTTGAGTACAGTTTTCTTCTTGTGCTTCAACAGGAGCTGGAGGCTCTTCAAGTTCGTGGGCATCAGAAGTTATTGGAGTCCCCCTGGGTGCCAGCTGTCGCAGTGATACAGTAGTTTCAGATCCGTCCTTTCGTCGAATGAGTGCATACTGTGGATTTGCTTCCAATAACTCCACTTCTTCAACAGAATCCTCATATTTGCTGTGCTTGACGTTTCGTTTGGCAAATACTGGGCCAGGGGCGAACCATGATGGAAGAGTAACACCATTTGCTGTTCGCCGCTGATGAACGAAAAATCTTTCATGTGGTGTGCAATTAGTTGTAGTACACAGTAATGATCTTATGGCATGAAGTGATTCTTGAAGTACAGTTTCCCAATCTTCCACTTTCAAACCTTGCGTTTTAACAGCCAGATTAATGGTCTTCCACAAAGTACCGTTAAGGCGTTCAACCTGTCCATTTCCCTCAGGATTATAAGGCGGTGTTCTACTTGTAGCTACTCCATTTGCATGCAGAAAGTTCTTGACGTCTTTGGACATAAACGAAGCCCCACGGTCAGAATGAACAAACGCTGGGG
>NW_027105306.1:682857-695344 GCF_000696795.3 Halyomorpha halys
GAAAGTTTTACCCAAAGATAGGTTTTTATTAACAGAATAAATCTGACATAAATTGTAACCAACAAAGTTAAGTATAAAAGAAACATGTTAAATTATCAGTCTTATCAACAGGGCGTTAAAGTAGTGGGAGGAAATCCCACGGAAGTAGGGAAAAAGGGAATTAGATCACCACAACTAACATTATAAGTAATAGGTTTAACTGCTACTATAAAATCCTATTATTCTAGAAGCCGGAATGCAGTAATATATTATTGAGGCATGTTGTTGGTCCAGGTACCAAATTATGGTGAGATATATTAACATCAGAAGGCCTAAGACAATGCAAATTCTTATTGGTTAGGTTAGTTTGACAGAAGATGGTTACTCCACTCCTTATGGTATTCACTTACAATTGTTCAGGGAATGGCAAATCGAAAAAGTTTTATGTCCTTGCAGGAACGGAATTCCACACTGTTAGATATTCGCTTACATTGAGAGGGTAGCAAGTTCTCGAGATTCTTGTTAAAGGACAGACCCTTCCAAAGGTTAGGGAAGAGGAGAGACCGCGAGAATACAAAATGAAACAAATATGTACACATTTCCAAAATTATGGTAGAAAATATTGATCTAATAGTAAATGTGCTTTTCTCACTGTAGAACATATTCAAGAGGTGACAATAAGTGAGAATTCCTGGGTTATACTATCCACTTGAAAGGCCGGTGAAAGCTAATTTAAAGTGGCTTCAAAAATTAGCACTCTTTTTTAAGTTTTAGTGTTCTCGAAATATAATTGTTAAGTCAAAATAATGGTAAAGAACAATTTTTTATTTAAGTAAGGCTATCTGGGAATGGGAGAGGAGGAAGCACATGGCTTCGTGCTCCCACCTAAATCTGCCTCTGAGACCAGCAGACACTAAAAACCTCATTCTGGTAAAAATATCATTTGATCACTGTTACCTTGCAATAATGTGGTGAAAACATTTTGCTATAAAATTTTTTCAGTTTTATTTCCCCAGGATGTTTGCCCCGCAGACACTTAGAACCTATTATACGCCATCCCATACTCTGTTCAAAACAGGCTAAACTTCTTTGAAAATTGAGATATCTTGTACGGATTAACCGTTTCGCAAAGCTTGGGATCCAAAATGCAACTCGTCCAAAAATGAGGAATCATCTCTTAACCAATGCATCACATCTGCATACTATCTGACAGAGTTGGGCAAATATTAATCGAATAACGAGAGACGAATAATTTTGTACAAAACATATGATTAACCTTCCGATTACTTTTTATTTGTCATTATTTTACACGAATAATCAATTATTATTACTTTTATATTCGTCCATTTTATAGAAAAATAATCTCTTATTCGAAAAAATTGAATGATTAACAATCCGAATACGTTTGTATTTGTATAAAGACGACATGTTTGTCTTATAGCTATACATAGATATATATTATGATTGCGTATAGATTAATTTTAACTTTTCTGATTTCTAACATATAAGGGTCCCTTTTTATGTTTTGGGATATGTAGAATAAAAAAATGCTATCGATTTTAAGATTACCTATCAATTTATTTTAACTTTCTTGATTTCCAACATGTTAAGGTACCTTTATGTTTTGAGATATGTAGAATATGAAAATACTATCGATTTATTTTAACTTTTCTGATTTCTAACATGGTAGGACCTCTTTAAGTTTTGAGATATGCAGATTTCTTATCTTAGTTAAAATAAATCGATACACGGTCTTAAACACGATAGTATTTTCATATTCTACATATCTCAAAACATATAAAGTGACCCTAACATGTTCGGGATCAAGAAAGTTAAAATAAATCGAAACGCTATAATTAAATCAATACGTGATCTTAAAATCAATAGCATTTTCATTTTTGGCATATATTGAAACATATAAAGAGACCGTAACATATTAGAAATCAGAAAAGTTCATATAAATCGTTAAGCAATCACAAAATCGATATCATTTTCGTATTCTGCATTCCTCAAAACATATAAAGGGCCCCTAACATGTTAGAAATCGGAAAAGTAAAAATAACTCGATACGAGATCTTAAAATCGATATAATTTTCATATTCTGTATTCCTCAAAACGTATAAAGGGACCGTAACATGTTAGAAATCAAGAAAGTTAAAATAAATCAATACACCGTGTTAAAATCGATAGCATTTTCATAATCTGCATATCCGAAAACCTAAAAGATTGGTCCCTATTTATTAGAAATAAAAAAATTAAAATAAATCATATGGGATCTTAAAATCGATAGCATTTTCATTTTGTACTCGTCTGAATATGTGTAATAGGACCCTCATACATTAGAAATTGAAGGTGGTAAAAAATAAGTTAATTAAAAAAAAAATCAAATTTTTATTCGAATAATATATATTCGACTAATTTTGTATTCGAATAATTTTTCATTCGACTAATTTTTTATTTATTAATGGTATTTTAAATATTCGAATAAAAAAGTATTCGGATTGTTTAGTCGTATTTTTATTCGAATAAAAATTTATTCGTCTCTTGTCAATCGAATAAAAACTTCGAATAAAAATGTATTCGTCTCTTGTCAATCGAATAATTTTTGCCCAACTTTGCTATCTGATAAGCAGTCTCGTCATCCTTTCTGTTAATCCTGCTTATTGGTTTCTCAGTCAATCTCTTATAAAAGAGATGTTTATTCAGTGATAGAGTCCTGTCATCAATCTACCTTAAGGAAATCTTGTCCATGATTCGCCTGTATAGCAATATACCCCAATTCATGGTTTGTGTGGGGTGACTCCTTCTTTAATTTTAACATTGTAGTAGGTGTCTCTATATTACTTAATCTGAAGATCAGAGCACATAAATGCGACCTCATATTCATCAGTCCTGCTGAACATATTACAGTTTTCGTCTGTTAGTATTGATACAAACACTGACTTTTTGAGGGATCCTAAAAAGTACTCCAGGTAATTCTCTTCTACTAAGAGGGTCAATCAGGCCTGTCAAGATGACAGGAATGATGAACACCCACCTCTGTCGTTCGGGAGTCCAGTCGGACTCCCTAGGGGGTGCTACAAGGAGGCGACAGTAGGCGCTTGTAGGGGTTAGAGATAAGTGGGAATCCTCTTGCAATGAGTAGAGCATTATGGCCTAATTCATTCACAAAAAGTGGGGGGATACTCTGAACCCATCTTCCTCTCTAGTCCTCTTGCCATCCTTCCCATTTATCTCCCAAATTACGTACATCAGCTTTAATTACGAACATATCACTTTCCAACTATACCCGTTGCTGTTAAAGATAGGAGAAAAAAACTTAAATAAACCTGTGCCTTGCTTAGTTCTCTTAACCACCCCAAACATAATTCTATGCCAAATCATTGCTGCCGATTATCTCTGAATGGTTCCAACGTATAAACTTTAGCAAATATAATGACGATAGGCGGGAAAACATTATTCTTATATGTTTGCTCAAAAACTTAAAATTGTATCAGCCCCGGATCTCAAAATAATCCACCCCGAGCTCCTAAAACAAATTCGCCCAATGTTCCAAAATGATATCCATCACAGGCCACAAAAAGTAACTCTAACCAGTTCATTTATTTTTTAAAGATCAAATAATAAATAAAATTATAAACAAAACTAGCTTAAATCAAGAAAATTAATAAGGATTAACTAAAAAATCTAGTTGAAGGACTAGTTCAACACCGCGCTCTACATATAATGTAAAGCCATTTTACCGAAATCCTCAATCTCTGGTAGGGTGAATAATATATAAAAATCGCGTAACATGCCGCATTGGCAGCGCTATTCCTAAAACTTGCAAAATTTTTGAGAAAAGTGCAAGATTGTTTGCAATAGTTTTGTCTAGTGGATTTCTGGAGAAAATAGCATGACTATTTTAAATTACCAGAGCATTTATAAAAGCTATACAATAAAATACCGTGTTAAAACCTTTTAAATTAAAACTTCAACGTTCATAATGTTTTGCAATATTCTTTCATTTTTTCTAGACATTATTATATTATGAAGGCATTGGCATTATTTCTTTAAAGGTTATTTGAGGTTGTTAAGGTTCTAAGATTTTATAAAAAAATAACTCAAAAATTATCAGAATGGACTATGGTTATCCTTACTTTAATAATAATAACACTAACTTTGAACCTAAAAAGTTAGCTTGTGAAGCTGATTTCATTGAAGATGGTGGTAGTGCAGTTCCTCTTCCTGAAGAGCTGACAAAACTGTTCAAACCTTTAGAATGTGAGCTGTGTGGTGTTATTGTGACTTCTGAAGTCACAGCATATACACATTATGAAGGTAAAGTTCATATGAAAAATGTGAATGCTTTTATGAAAGAACAATACAATATTTATGGTTCTATGAAAAAAATTAAAGTTGAATTTACTCCTCATCAGTGTGAAGTTTGTAAATGTGAGCTTTCCTCTCTTATACAAGCCCAACAACATTACAGTGGAAAGATTCATAAAAAAAATTTAAGAAAGATTAATTATGATCCACAAACAGCAATGCCAATTCCATCGGATATTAATAGTGATGATTTGGGTCCAGATTTGCTAAAAGATTTGCCTCCACCACCACCTCCACCTGTGCTGTCTGATTTCATCTGTGAGATCTGTAACATAACTACTAATACTGAATATCAACTAATTGTTCATAAAAATGGATCTAAACACAAAAAGAAAGTAAAAAAGCTGAAAGAATCATTTGGGGACTTTGGAACAGATGGGTTTGGGTATTTTACAGGAGATACACCAATAGAAAACTATGTTGAGGGCCAGGAATGTAATTCAATAGAGCCAATTGTGACGGATTATTTACCTTTGTCTGATGAACCTTTACAATTTAATAATACAAATTATATTAATAACACCCAATACAATGGTAGTCTAACTGAATCTATTCCAAACCAGTTAAATACTGAGGAAACTGATGACATTGCTCCTCTTTGCATAAAATGGTTCAATGATAAAAAAAAAGCTCTCCCACCTAGACCTCTAGAAGATGCATGGACCGAAACTTTCCGAAAAGCAGCTGAAGAAACATCATCCAATGTATCAAATATTAGGACCCATAAAGCTCCCCCAGAAGTTGCAAACCTTCCTGAATTTTCAGTTGGGACAATGTTAAAACAATTGGAGGCTCCACCCAGCCCCCCTATAGGTTTAATAACTAGTGCACTGTTTGATATTTCAGATACAACTGTTTCAGAAGAAACACCTTTATGTTTAGATCCACCTCGGATTCATTTTAGGGATCCCAAAATAAAACCAGACAAAGAAAGCAATGAGCCATCTATGAATCAGCCTAATTTAAATGAAAATAAATGTGAAAAAGAAATTTCAAATTTAAATGTAGATTCTGCTTCATCCTCAAATGTAGATAAAACATCAGCAAGTCCTAAATCAATTTCATTTGAAGTTACGTCAGTAAAGAACAATTTAAGTGTTAAATCTTCAAATAAAGAAAAACCTCACAAATCAGTTAATAGTTCTGAAGAAAAAAAAAATAATGAAGGGAACAAAGGCAAATTTATAACTTCTAATTGGGAATGCTCACAAGAAAAGAATATTGATGAAGAAAATAATTTAAAGAAAAAAAATGCATTAAGTGTTTTGTTTGGTTTTAAAAAAGGACTAGGTAAAAAGACAACAGAAGACATTAACAAGAAACTTGATAATAATTTACAAGAAACATCAACACCTAAGGAGAATGAACAAACAGACATTAAAGATAGTATTGACCTGAGTAAAGAAGTTAGAAATGAAAAAACAGAAAAAAGTTATGAAAAAAATAATTTAAATAAGGAATTTAGAGGACATGATAAACAATCTTGTGTTTTGAAATTAGATGAAATAAGAAAAAAATATTCTGACAACAAAGATGAAGAATCAAAATACAGTAAAGTGAAAAGTTACTCTAAATATAGGAAAGACAAATATGAAGAGGATTCAGATGATGATCACAAAGATTCGCATGATTTTCGAAGGGATTCACGTGATTATCGCAAGGATTCACATGATTATAAGGAGTCAGATGACTATCGCAAGGATTCACATGATTATCGAAGGGATTCACGTGATTATCGAAAGGATTCACGTGATTATCGCAAAAATTCACAGAATTACAAGGAGTCAGATGACTATCGCAAGGATTCACATGATTATCGAAAGGATTCACGTGATTATCGCAAGGATTCAAATGATCATCACAGAAGTAAAGCTAGTCACAAAAGACACAGGGATCATAGAAAGCGTAAAGACGATTATGACAGTTCTACAGATAGTAGTGATGAGGATTATCGGCATGAAAAGAAAAAACACAGGCATTCTTCTAAAAGAGAAAAAGAAAGTCATAAGAATAAAAAACCATCACTAGCCCAACCATTTATTCATAAGACCAGTACTAAGCACAGCATTATAGATTATCTTGCCCCTGCTAATGAATGTGAATCTAATGACATTGCAATGTATAGAACACCTTCAGGATCATATTACTGCACAAAATGTGATTATAAGTCAAAAGCTAGTCTTGAATTTACTAATCACTTGTTTAGCAGAAACCATAAAGAAAATAAAAAAAATAAAACGAAGTGAGATAACTTAGGCCATTATACTTGGTGTTTCCTACATAGTTGCCAATACAATTCTGTATAGAAACATAAATGAAATTAATTGTCTTTTTAAAATGTATCAACACAATCAAGTAATCTTTGAGAACAGGTTTAGAACTATTTTAACCTTTAATAAACGACTCAGTACTGAAGTTTAATATACTTAAGTATAATTTTCGGTTCAAAATAATATGAATAGGAACTTCCATTTCTCTGATAGTTTTGTGATTTATTCAATAAACAGTTCAAATGAATGGCAGTGATGCTTGACATTAAGAAAGGTTTTCTTCTCAACCTACATTGTCAAATTTACTACTGAAGTATCTTTATTATTTTAATATATGTTCCATATATTTTCATTAAAAAAAAAAAAAATACGAATATAGAACGCAAATAGTAAAGCTGTCAAGCTTTACTCACAAACTATTCTACTGGCTGGTTTTATTCATAACAAGGTCCCTACTATAAAAAAAAAAATAAGTGAGTCAGAGATTAATAAAATATAAAGATCATATTCAGAAATAGATTCATATCATATCTAATGTATTTTTTTCTGAAATTCTGGAATGTTCTTATGTCTTATTTTTCTTTTGTTTTTATGTCTCAATTGAAGAGCTTAGTTGAAGGACATGTCATTTGACATTTAAGGAAAAATCAGGATTTTCTTTTAGAAGAATATTTTAAATATTCCTTTCTGCACAAATCTTTGTTTAATTTTTCTGAAACATTAAATTGTGCTAGTTTTCAGAAATTGGGTATTGAGTGATCCCTTATAAAGTAGGAATAAAAATTCATTAAATTTAATATTGCTGAGATGATTTAAACTGTTGTAACATAACATATTCTTTCAATTTGCTCATCAATCGTTGGTAAATATCCTAATTAAAAGGGATTTATTAGCCATATAAAAATCGTGTTTGTAAAGCCATGTCCACAAAAGACATTGGGTTCCTTAGTGTTAAGTATAACAAAATTTAGCTCCTAGCCCACATAAATAAAGAGTTTTAGTGAACTAAAATTTAAATAGGCATTCTTTCTTTAAATTAAACTGTTAAACTATAAATGAACAGTGGAATATGATAATTAATATGACTAAAAACTCTCAAGTACTTCATTGCTACCAATAATTAAATTAAATTAATAAAATTAACAAAAATTAATTTTTAACCCAATAGATATTATTAATTGAATTATTTCTTTAAAATATATCAATTCTTCTTCGTTTAAATATAAAATAAATGCTATTTTTGCATAATACTTTATGAGCTCTTCTTCTACTATGAGATATTGAGGAAAAACAGAGTAGTTGCTAATCCTTTTAACAGCCATGGAACTTGTTTACAACTGTCACTCCAATATGCAATGTACTCACTAATACACAATGGGAAAACGATTAACTATTTTCATTTATGATCTTAGAACGTTACTCAATTCATATATATATGAAAATTTATACTAACCCTCAACTGTAGGGTGTTTGTCGATTCCTTTTGAGTAAGTTCAGTAAGCAGAAGTTGACAGCTATATTCCCATTAAAGCAGTAATAACGATAGTGTTAGTTATAACCCTTCAACAACATACAGTTTTGTATGTGAGTATACACACTCCTGCCAGTTGATAATTGTTTACTGTTACTGAAGCCATTCTAGTCCTATGTTGAACCTTGCTCTTCCAGTGAAAATCTCTCTACATCTTGACTGTTTAAAATTCCTTGAAATAAGTTTAATATCGATTGTAAATTCTGTAGACCGTTTCGGTAACTACCAAAGAAAGCTACGGGTTTCAGATGGAAAGATATTTTGTGCAAAATTTGTGATTCACTAAAAAAATATATAGTTACCTTACCATCCCAGATATCTATAGGTGGAGCTATTGAGTTAAAGGTTAAAATTACTAGGTAACACAAAAACTTTAATCCATTAAATTTATGAATGCTTAATGCAGGTGGCAGGGTATTGGTCTTAACTATTTCAAAGAGATATCCTAAGCTAACAAATACTTTCTAGTTAAAACTAACAGAAACATGTACTCTCGAGATCAGATCAAGCCAACACTTTGAAACTCAATATTAATTATTCTCCATTTAACAGAATCAGAGTGATTTGCGAGTAATGTAAAGTGCGAGTAATATAAAGTAATTTAATAATCATAATCTGAATCAAAACAACTTGATCACCTAATCAACTTTGGAACAGTAATAATTTACAATAGGATTGTAATAATTTAGATTTCTTAATTTCAGCA
Organism: Halyomorpha halys; assembly: GCF_000696795.3. Classification (NCBI taxonomy): domain Eukaryota; kingdom Metazoa; phylum Arthropoda; class Insecta; order Hemiptera; family Pentatomidae; genus Halyomorpha; species Halyomorpha halys. The sequence continues at coordinate 691,715 of NW_027105306.1, forward strand.
TTGAACTAAAATATACATTATACGAGGAGAAGATGGTTGGGGGTACGGTCAAAATAAAACAATGCATACCTAACCATCTTCCCCTCGTATAAATCATCCACGGTCAACTATCTCTCATAATTAAAATATACATTATATTTTCAACAACTTTCATTACTTTTATATCTGTTTAATATTCTGGATCATCATCAGTTTTGTTACCCTGACACATTGAGTATGATTTCCAAATTATTTTCCTAAAATCAATAAAAATGCTGTTTGACCTGTTTTTTTTTTTTTTTTTTTTTAATTCACATGGAATGGCCTATAGTGCACATTTTCAATAGAAATTTTACCCCTTTTGAGTCAATGGCTTTATAATAGATATTGTGATAAAATTTTTGAATCATTAAGGCTGGGTTGGTTTATGAGACAAATTTATTTCCAGGCAAAAGAGATCCACAGCATGCAGAATACCATGCATTGAATCTTCCTATCCAGGCCACAATCATCATCATAAGAGTGTCTATATAAAAACTTTCTAAACTAATACTGCTCCTGGAAGAATGATTTCTCACCATGAATATTATGAATAAAACACCAGTAGTTCTTTACACTGTCTTGACATCTTGAATCATAATTGTGCCAAGCTCAGGTTTCTCAGCTTTAGACTCAAACCCTCTAGAGGTTTAAAAAATAAATAAAAAAGACTTCTACAATGAAATATGTTTGTGAAACTATTTTTAATTACATGATAAAGTAGAATTTCTTACTGGGAGAATGTATTGCTAAAAACTAGAATACATTTATTAATACACAAATAGGCCATCATCATGAATTACTTTAGCCCATCTTTTTGCCAGAAACTGAATTTGGAGATGCTACCAGTCCTTGGTTTTCAAGGTGAAAATCTCTTCATATTCTGATATAACATCGTCTTTGTTTTCATAGATCAAAATATTTGCCTTTGATTGGAAAAAAGCATAGTTAAATGGTGTAATGTTGGTGGTTTGAGGAAGCAGAGACAAAACAATAACACCTCCTATCTCTGAAAATTTTATATAATTAAGAATTTTTTTTCTTAGAAGATGCACAGGAACATTGCTTTGCTGAAATATTATCTTTTCAAATTCCACATAATATTTCAATTTGTTCCCAGAATTTAACCTTCTAAATCAAAATGCTGCTGAATTATGCTGCATCATATTTTCTTCTTCCACCCCTCAAGGTTCCTTGTCTATTACCTTATCACTCAGTCCTTTTTTCACAATTATAAAATTCATAAAAAGGGATAAAAGGCAGAAACTTTTTTGTGTTATGCTTACAAAAAGAAACTTTTTGTAAGCATAATTACATAAAGGATTAGTCAAATTAAACAATGATATATACATTGTTTACATCAGAGTCGAATAAGAAATAAAATAGAGACCTTAATATCAGAAATGAATTAGTGCACAAAGAGTTTCGTAACAATCTTATTTGCAACACTATTATTTGTACTCTTGACTTCTTACTCGATCATATAAGTAAGCTCTATGATAGGTTGTTATAGTTTGGTGTACTATGTAAAAACAATACAATGAAAAGGTTATTAAAATGATAGTCTTAGAAGATATTTTATTTAATATAAAAACAGAGAATCATTATATAGTGAATAATTACAACTAACTCTACATTCTAAATAAAGTGCCAATTTTTCCAGACTAGTATTGCGATCACATAGATACTTAATATAAATTAGACTTTTAAATCAAACAGGCGATAATAATATACAACTATTGAAATCACATTTCATAAATTAATAGTATATTTAAGTTTATTTGAGGGAATGAATACATTTTTACATTGTTGGCAGCATATGTAACTTATTATATAATTCAGCAAGCCAGTAATAAATTGAACTAATAACTTCATTGTCTAATACAAAATCACAGTAATAATATTGAGTACGCCCAGAAAATTGAGATCTCTCCTTTCGTGATTTTAGTGGACCCAAAATAATTGAAAATCATGCACATTTACATTCTACATAAAGAGGACTAGATTCAAATGTATTCATAAAATTAGAAGTAAGTATGTATGCAATAAATAAAAAAAATACCGAATTTGGTGTAATAATACTTAAAGTTAATTATTTATTGTTATTATAAAATGACAACAATTAAAAGAATGTGGAAGAAAGAATTCGTTTAGTTTTAAAATATTTGACAATATAAATATATTATTTCCTTACAATTTAATCTTATTTTAATGAACATTTAAAGTTTATTATAATAATATTAATTTTGTAGCCCTATGAGATATTATAAATCCTTTATAAATATCCGATGTTCTATTGGAAGTCATGAATTTTATTCCAAGAGACGAGGCCCGAAGAGGATAACATACAATGGGCATGCCTTGAATATGAGCTCATCGACACTCCTCTTAGAGGAAAATTAATCTCTTAATATTCCTTCCATTTTTAAAACATAATAACTTCCCATAAAAATAATAAAATACCTTATAATAAAATAATAGTTAAAGCCCCTAATGTGGGTCAAATGCAAGTCATTGAACCCGTTAATCTTCTTTGCATTAACTGCTTTTTTATTTTTTTTTATTTTTAGAATTTTTTGTTACCTAAAGTTATAAATTTCAAAATGTAATAAATACATAGTATAAAGTCCATCAATTTCACAGTCCATTTAATACATTTTCTTGTTACATTATTATGCACTTCCCCTTTTCAGCCCATGGGTTGTTCTTCTTATCGGGAGCATGGATCAGTGGATCGTTCTTTTCATTTTCTTCTACATATTCCCTCATCCTGCAAAAATATAATAAAATTTATTAATCTTATACAATATTGTTGAGGTACAATGTGTTATACCAAAAACAAAAAATAAACAAGAAATGAGATTTGTATGGCTATAAAAGTTATATCTTGAAATTTTGACTTTCATAAATAATAATTATAGTCACTGCAACTTTTTTCTTGAATACATTTTTTTTTTTCAGTTTTAGTAATACAATTTTTTTAAATTGGATGGTTAATCATTATTTTCCATGTAAATTTTACTATGTGAAACCCTTTATTTATGTTTCGGAGCTCTTCCCCTTCTCTTTAGGATGATAGATCTTCACCATTCCATAAAATATAAGTTGTGTATTTTTTTTTTTTTTTACATCATCTTAATCTATATAAAATATTTTGTTAAATTATTCTGTACACTAATTTTTTCTTTCACCATTACACTGGACTGATGTCTCCCCTAGCTCAATCCCTGCCTTCTTCTACTGTTATGATGTTTTCTCTTTATGGATCATTCCTTTTCAATTTTAATTTTTTTAAGACTGTAGTAAATTGGATGTTATTATATATAACTGCAATTTATTTATTATATCTGTATAATTTATGTTCATGTTCTTTGTGTCAGTTTTATAATTAACAGTAAATTATATTTTGTTATAGAAATAGCTTCCTTTTACTTTTCTATTTTTTTTTTCTTTTTTTTTTTAGTTTTTCACTTCTAGCACTTTTAACATCACAATTACGTTTTTTTAGTAATGCTATGGTATGCCAGCGCTGTTACCTTTGTGTTTTTAGTATTTTTGCAGTTATTCTCATGAGAATACTAAAATTATATATTATATAAAATAAAATATTAA